>NW_026267251.1:405387-412110 GCF_000697945.3 Frankliniella occidentalis | reverse complement strand
GCAGGAGAGAGGGAAGGGGGTGAGGGTGGGGCCGCGACCCCTCACCTTTCCAGCGGGGTGGTGGAGTGGGGCAGGATGGGACCAGGCGCCAGGGTCAGGAGAGGGCAGGCGAGGCGAGGCACTATAGGGGGCGGCCACTCGTAAATTTTCGTGTTCCCCAGATGCACGTTCTACGGCCTGGGCCTGTAAAACCCCCCGACCTCGCGCAGGCATGCGCTGCGCTAAAAGGCCATCTTTATATTAGGCTCGTTATTTTTTATTTATTCTGAAGGGGGTAGTTTTGGGAGTTTCGTGTGACGTCCAAAAAGACTCGAGGACGTCTAACTTGAGAGAAAAGGTACCCATCAGAGCCCTGCATCAAACGAGCATCGGATGCCTACATGGTGCCCGAAAGCGGTTGTGGGAGTGAGAATCTCGTGTCGGCCCATAGCTCCCTCTCACTCCGATTCGCTTTCGGACGCCATGTAGGCATTCGAGGCTGCCTTAGGCCTGGTCATCTAACTTGAATAGCAGGATTTCAAAACAAGCACAACTTGTGATAAGCATGTAGACTTTCCACTTTGCAGCATGCCACACGATAATTAAGACATATTAAGAAAATAGAGATGTATTTCAAACTATGTATTTTACAAAAGTTTGGCTTAAAAACCTTATAATTGGTCAAGTATAAAAATAAAGTTGATGATACTATGTAAAATTAATAAGAAAATTTCTGTATGACAATTTGTTCCAAACTGAACATAGTCAAATTGTAAAATTAAAAAAAAGTCTGTTAAGGTTTTCTTTGTTTACTCAACATCTCAATAACTTCATAATTAACATGTCAAAAAAACTTAACAATGATTTGATACAATAAATAACAGAAATTGATTAAAGTTTGGTTCAACAATGAAGTAATAACAATTACAGTTAATCCAATCCATCTAGAAGATTTCATACTTCGGGGACTTAATTTTTACTCAGTGGTTCAGTAATACTCATATTTTCCCCCACGTAAATTAATGGACAGTCAAAGTCTAATCAAAAATAATGTTTATGCATCTTCAAACTGCCCATCATCTGGGGCGAAGAGATCTTTATTCGGACGAATTGAAGGAGATGGGTGGATGTCGGATGGAATAAACGAATGAGGTCCAATGACTGTTGTGTGGATAATCAAAGCTCTCGCTGGCATATTAATGGTGACCTTAGGTTGGTAAACTAAAATTTTTAAAAACAGAGAAACCGAGATTTAAAAAATGTATGGTTTAACATGCTTTGAACAATCAACTTCACAAACACTCACACACACCTGTTGGGTCAAAATATTCATCTTCCTCATCTTCTAAGTCCCAGTTTTCTTCAGTTTCCGACTGTGGTTCTCTGTATTTAATCAACACAATCAATAAATATCAACAAAAGAAAAGAATGTGACCAGATCTACATCAGACTAAAAAGTTTCCCCTACCCAAGATTTTCTGCATCTTCTTGGTCACCACGAGTATCATTTTCTATGAGATAAAAATAAAAAAAGGTTGCTGTATTGATAAAGATGTAAAGAATATAAAGATAATCCGAAAGCTACCTGAGCAACTGCTTGAATAAGAACTGCGTCGCGAACTTGAAGAGGGAGTGAGAGGTTTTGACTTCATTCCATCTGATCGCTCAAGAAGGCCTCTCCTCTTTCTGAGGTTTAAGCATAGTTCCTCCTACCAATCATATAAAAAAACTGAAAACAAAACTCAAACTTTTCAAGTATACAAGACAAGAAATATTTCATGGGGTACAGACCTTGGTCTCATCCTGGAAGAAATTACACTTGAAATCCAAACCACAAAGACTATTTAGAGTCTCAAGGCATGTTGGAGGGACCTCCAGATGGTTATCGTACAAATCTAAATACTGTAGACTTTGTAGATCAGCAAAAGAAGTAGGTAAGTCATCCAACTGAAACAAAAATATAAAATACTTAAAAACTTTTGGCATTTTATAAGACATCTAATTGTACTTGCCAAACTTACCTTATTGCAATTGAGGAATAGTTCTTGTAAGTTAGCTAGTTTTCCCATTTCATTTGGAATGTATAGTAATCCATTATTACTCAAGGAGAGGCATTTTAAATTTACCATCTCACAGATGCTATCTGGCAGCCATTGAAGACGATTATTGTTGCAATTAAGAATTTGAAGGGCCTTTAAGTAGCTAATATCCTCAGACAAAATTGACAATCCCACACCATCTAAATTTAGTTCAGCTAGATGACAACTCTGGAAAAGCTTGAAAGAAATGTCCCATATAAAATTGCTCTTGCTGTGATTGACATTGCTTTCATTCCCCAGATGTAGCTTTTTAATAGCCTTGAGCTGATATACTAAAGACAAGTGATCTGTAGTCAGTCCGCAATTTGTAAGCTGTAAGGATTTAAGCTCAATGGAGACACCTGTGCGCCACAAGTTGTAAGGTCGTAATGTTGCTGATGGGTTACAGAAATCATTGAAACTTAGATTTAGATTTTCAAGAGATCTACAAAAGTCACCCCAGATCCAAGGGGGATTGGCTTTAAGCCTATTATTGGCACAGTCAAAAAATTTCAGTCCATAGGCACAGAGAGGCCCAAGTCTCCAGTCTTCAATTTCATTGAAAGACAAATTTAGATAATTAATTTTCACATTTCCCACCTGTAAAATAGGAAAACTATACTGCTAGCAAGTTATACATTTCTTACTAACGAGAAGAAATAACATTGAAGTTTTGGTACCTGGAGGCATGAAGGGGGTGCGTTCAAGTTGTTATGAGAGACATTTAATGTCTCTAATGCATCCAGTTGGGCAAAATCATCGGGAAGTGCTGTCAGCTGATTGTATGAGAGATTTAATTTGACCAATGACTTCAGATGACCGATGGATGATGGCAGTCTTTTCAAATTATTATGCAATGCCTCAAAACATTGAAGGCCAGCTAAATCCCCCAACGAATCAGGTATTTCTGACAAGCCGCAGGAATTTAATTTCATATGGGTCAAGTGATTTAGTTTAGCCCCCTCTATTAGTACTGTGCCATTTTCAATAGTAATGCCCTCAGAGCACTCGCAAGCGTCCTTCTCAACTGACATTTTGACGAGCGTGTTATATCTGAAATGTGATGCTTTGATAAGTAGGATATGATAAGCAGCAAGACTGGCAAGGCCCGATGGTACAATATATTAAAGGTTAAGGTGGGAAGCACAAATTTTGAAACTAAAACAAATGACTACTGATAAAGTGTAACCACCCCGAGTAAAAATACACACCTTGCTGCAAAATTTAAACAATGATTTTATCTTCAATGTTACTCATCTACTCCGTCGTCGTGAACGAAATGAACTAATGATCATTCACAATGCGATGCGATGCCCTTAATAAAAATTTGAATTCTTGCTACCTCCGTCCGCCGCCGTCCGGCAATCACAGGTCGTTAACCCGGAATTTCGTCGTCTGTGTCGTGTTGTCAATATCGATGGATTCAGAATATATTTTCCCTACTGACAGTGTCGTTCACAGTTTAAATTTAACTAGCTTGATGACCCACAGTCTTTCAAATCTGATTTACGCTCTGTCAACAGTTTTTTTTTTCTTTTCAAAACTTGTGTTTGCGTAAACTGTATTTGTCGTGGTAGTAGTGGTAGCACATCGCCGACACCACCAACAAAGAGAAGACCGCAAAGGGAAGACGGGCACCCTGTTGACATTTCGTGTTGTTTTAGTCATTTTGTTTAACTTCCTTATTTTGTTTGTTGTGCTTGGGACCACCGCACATAAGCTATCATCCCTTCTTGAGAGATTGTGCTTTTTGGGGGGGTTGTTCAAGAAGAATCAGGTAAGTGATGAAATAGGTGTCAGATGTGAAGGTTATGTCTTTGTGCAGGATGATCCTCGCCATAGCCTTTCCTTCAATGATTTTAATCCCACCAGTGTTCTTATTATCTTGTCTTCTATTGTAACACTGGTCGTGAAATTGCTTGCAGAAATTATGAACGAATTTAAAAAAATCATTCTTCAACAAAATGAAAAAGATATTTATAGGGATGTCACAGATCTTACAGACATTATTGTCTACCTGCTTTCGAAGAACATCATTTCTTCCCAAGATAGAGAAACCATAGCAAATAATACTCCCATGAATAAAACTGCCATGCTCATGAAACTACTGTATCAGAAGGAGGACGGATCAGCATGGTTTGAAGAATTTCTTATAGCTCTGTCAAGGGATTACAGCTGGATTTCAGACAAGCTGTCTGAACAATATTACCATGAAGAAAACAATCGAAAAACATTTTATCTGAGTGGGAAGGGACAAGTACCACCACTTCCTCAACACAATGTGACTCGGACCTCATATGTTGAGGAGCTTAGAAAAGCAATTGCAAAGTTGCGAAGAGAAGATTTTCTTGTTGTTCATGGAATGCCTGGATGGGGGAAAACATGCCTTGTTATTGATGCTCTCAATAATATTAGCCTCTTGGAAGATTCTTTGGAAGGATGCGTATATTGGATTTCAGTTGGAGATATGGGAGATGAACCAGATGACTTGCAGTGCAAACAACTGCAGAAGAAATTATGTGACATGGTTAATTTGCCTATTAATACTCAACAAGATTATTTTATTCAGCTCAAAAGATATTTTAGTATAAGACCAAATATATCAGCTCTCTTGGTACTTGACAAAGTCAAGTCTTCCAAAGTAGTTGATGCCTTGAATGTTGGTTGTAAGGTGCTTGTCACTACACAAAACACTGATGTTGTTAAAAAGTACAGTAGGAAGCAATTCTTCCACATCCAAAAGGGCTTCTCAGAATCTGAGTCTGTTAAGCTTTTGCAAGACTTTGTCTATGATGACAAGAATCTTGGACCTTCGCTTAAAGATATTGCCATAAAAATACATCACTCTTGGAAAGGGCATCCAATGGCTATTGGATTAATTGGGGGTGAGCTCTGTGAATTTAAAGAAGAGTCGCAAAAAGATGTTTCTCGTTGGAAGCAACATGTACGGTCCCATCAAGGAGATGTTGAGACAAGAAGGAATAGTCTTGTTATTGAACAACTTAGTTCCGTAATTGAACTTACTACAAGCAAGCTGAATGACAATCATAAAAAACGCTTTGAAATGCTTGTAGTACTTGTTGAAGACACAAATATAACAATTGATGTCCTCAAAATACTTTGGGACTTGGATCGGTCTGAAGTTATTAGCACTTTGGACCAATTTTACAAAAAGAGCCTTGTTTTCAAAAAGTTTAATTTAAAAGATGTTCCTGTTTATGGCATTCATGATATGCTCATGGACTATCTCATGAAGATAACTTCACCCTCTACCCGTGAAGAATTGAACAAGGATTTGGTTCACAAGTACATTAAGGCATGCAATAATAATTTTGCAAATCTTCCTCAGGACAACTACATTTTCTCATATCTTTGTCATCACATAGAATTTGCAAATTTGTGGGAGGAATGCCGTGATCAGCTATTCACCTTGAGATACATTGAATCAAAGCTGAGAGCAACAGGACCTGCAGACCTTTTGTTAGATCTCAGCAAGTACAAAAGTGGTCTTTCAGGTAGTAATTCTGAATATCATTCCAAAATTGCTGATATTAAACAACTAGTAGAAGATAGTGGCTGGGACATTCATTTTAGTAATGAAATTGACATAGTTCAGTGTGCTTTGCTGCAATCAAAGAAAAGCTATTTGTACAAAGAAGGTGTTGAGCTTGCAAAAGCAAGCAATGCCGAAACAGTTTACTTTTGTCCAAGAAACTCTTGGGAGAAGCCCAAAGATCTTGAAGTGGAAGTAACGAGAAATGTAACTGCTGTAAGTCTCACTAACAGTTCTGTCACCCATGCTAATGAACGGGTGCTTATGTACCCCTATGAATGTGACAACAAATTTTACATAGGTGAGCTCGATTTGAGGTACAGACTGCCAAGGCGGTACTTTTATGCTGGTGATGCTGGTGATGTAGTGATGCTGAAGGTATCTCCATCTGGTGATAGATTCCTGTCAGCACACAGTAATGGATTTATTAATATGTGGAGCCTGGCATCTGCGGACACTCCTCCTCCAAGTATGAGGCAGAAAGATTTCTCTCCATTTTACTGTGACATACGAACTACACCCTCATTATCATTTTCTCACTATCGCAAGGTAACTTGCGCCTGCTTCTCAAGCAATGGCAAGCTGGTACTTTCAACTTCTGAAGATGGCAATGTGCATGTAAGTATTTATGTATTTTTAATAATCTATACAATTTAATTTTGATTCATAATGGTCTGCATGGTGGTTGTGTAGAGTTACTTTAAATCTATTCTGTGTGAAATATGATTTCAGGTATGGAATCTTGAAAATAATAGTACAGTGAATAGATTTTCTGTTCACCCCAATCCATATGCCATATCGTGCTCCTTCATATCTGGAGATAAACTCATAGCGTATGCTTGCCAAAATTTCAAAATATTTTGTCATGAATTGCAAAATAATAAACCGTTTTCAGATTTTCAACTTAAAAAGGAGCATGGCAATCTTGTTTGTCTTTTGTCTGTGTCAGGTAAGCAGTGTGATGGCACTTTATTTCATGTATGAAAATATGAATAACTCTCTAATTCATGAATACCCCCTTTTATTTTCTAGAGGAAGACAAAAAACTGCTAGTTGTTCAAGAGAAAGCTGTACATCTATGTCATTGGGAACATGAGACACTTCAGCACAGAA
>NW_026267251.1:400891-405337 GCF_000697945.3 Frankliniella occidentalis | reverse complement strand
ATATACTTAGTTTTAGTATTCGTAGCGTTAGCCACTCGTGCTTGCATAGAAAATTGGAATCAGCTTGCCCTATCTGATTCCAGCATGATAGTTATGTGTGGTGTGTTTGATGTTAAATTTAACCCTAAATTAGTCCTTAGTCTATAGTTTGAGTGTGTTATATCTGCTACATATATTTTACAATATTTTATTTGAGTTGTTTTGGGACTGCGGATATTGGCTTTATCATGAAGGCTTTATATTCCAATAAATGTGAAGAACAATTATATCATGTATGCGACGTTTGGAGGGCATATGAAATCTGTTTTGAGTTCTTTGTCTCCGGAGGCTGGACTCTAAATGCGAATCGGATGAAATCGTCAATAATAATTCTAAAACACTCTCCCTGCTCTATATAGATTCTCAAGAAAGACACCCGGAAGATGACACCTTTGTCATCCTGAGCCACCGTGTGTCTTTATTGACAGTGTAGTAAAAAGACTACTTAGAAAATCTCACCAAAATCCTATTCCAAATCCTTAAAGTATTTCGAATTTTATGGTCATCCGCCTCGTTTTGGAGTACATTGGGACTGAGGGCACAAGAGACTTTTCATGTGCATTTTACTGGTGGAGATATCTGAAAACAGACCTGATTGCAAACACTCGTGGCAGCATGTTAAAACGGCCGATGGGTGACAGAACGCGAGGGTGGAATGTGGCCTGAAGTATCGACCTAACGACGACCTAGCAGAAACATTTATAAAAGGGACCTGATTTTCGAAATAAAAAAATATTTTTAAAAGAGGGCGCATGATTAATTTTGATGCATCTTTTGGAGTTGGTTACAGCATTTGCGATTGAAAGATCATTTGCCTTACCACAGATTAATTTTTAAAGAAAGGCGAAAGAGAGAGCAAAAACATCTCTGATAGTCCATTTTCATACTGCTAGCAGTTCAATCCGTACTCGGCGTATATACGCTTTTATATTATACAATTAGCCTTTTAAAAGCCTTTAACGGTTCAAGTACTACGAATGCAAACGGAGGCCTGTACCGGTACCGGGTGTATCAGAGCGGACGCTTTCCCTCCGCCCGGAATAAGTCGGCCCCTGCCGCTCAAGATGGTATGCAGTCCCGCAACACTGCATCGTACACTCTGATACACCCAGTATCCGTGACTACTTGCACCTATACTGAGCTAAAAAAAATCATAATAGTAAAAAAGAGAGATTTAAAGTGTAAGTGCTCTAACGCATTATATGCCGATATGGTGAGTAGCGTGGTTAAGCATGTTATTGCTGATAAATCCAACCTAGAACGTGGTTTGACAGACAACTTGTTGGCTTATTATTTTATTTTCATCGGAAAAATTCTAGCAATAGGTCAGAAACAACATTTTAGGCGTGCTACCATTGCGTGAAAGAGGCTTTCTCTACACGTCCGCTCGCCTGCCGTGCTCGCGCATGGTGGTCACATCACCAGCCCTCGAAAGACCAATTTACCCATGTATTTGGTACAAATCTGTTCCTGAAAGATGTGTGCGACTGCAAATGCGATCCTTTTTAAGTACTTGATGTATGGAAAAGTCAAAAATTGCTAAGGCCTAAAAACAACCGAAATGGTTTATTAAAACTAATGAAGAGACTGCGACAAAGATATTAGGTAGGAGACTTTAGCAGGCCAAATTGTTGATTCGGTGGTTGTATTTACTGAAAATATTTTTCTTACCCCGTTATACTAAATAAAACAAGAGAATTCGCAAAACAAGTCCAGCGGACTAATTCAAAGTCTCATTACATCGTGCAATGATGAAAGAGATTCGGTTAAAATTCTCAAAGCAGGTTGGCCCTTTTCTCTGTGCTTCGTTTCTCTGGCTTTGTGTTTTATCTAACTGTAGAAGGTTTTACTCCCAGTACACACATTTTGACCTAAAAGAATGAGCATCCCCCAGTTAAGTAAAGCTGAAACTCAACTCTCAGAAAATCAGGCGAACTGTAGTCTTTCTTATCAATTATAAATTTGTGAAAAGATTCGAACCACTCATGCTTTTTTCTTTCATTTAAAACTTTGCTTCTGTTTTTGTTGGGAATCCTTTAGTAGAGACAAAACCTCTTGCACAAAATCACCATACCATTATATTGAGAGTAACTATACATTGCACACTAAACACACAAGTCACACCACCAAAAAATCTTTTTCATAAAAGATCTTTTTATATTAATGTTAAGAGCACATTTTTAGCTGTAACGTTAAATGCACGTTGACTATTTAAAACAGCACTGCAAACATTGTGATACGATATCAAATCCTGCCACACTTGTTAATTCTTATACAATTATTAGTGTTGCACATTTGCACTTTGTGGATTTTTCTTTAAGGCATGAAATAACACAAGTGTAAAAAAATCACGTTTGAAAAACAAATTTGAAATCTATTGATGTTTCTTTGTACTTTTCTTAGTTGAACAGTATTTGTGTTGATAACTGTATATTCAATGACTGTTATGAGTAGAGTGTACATTCCTGTATCATACTCGTGCGGCGAGATTATTGAATGAAGCCGCGCCTAATTGTTCCTTATTGTTACGTTACTTATAAGTTACATCTAATTTTCTTTTCGTTGCTGTCGCATAACTTAAATTGATTGTGGGCACGCATTATATGATTCCTAACAAATTTTCTTTCCCTGGACAGCGGTTTTTTTTTTCCATTATTATTATTATTTACACCTAGTAGGCGTTTATCGGTGTTTTTCCTTCAATTCTGACTACAATCAAGCCTGATATTCATTAAGACTCGAGAACGCACTCCTCGAGAATATTGTACATGTGTATATTTTACTATTATAATGTTAATTAACTATGTATGTGAAAGTCATATCGTAGTATGTTCGTACGGTGGTTGAGAGAAAAATAATAAATAGCCTCGAACAAAAGCGTCTTTACCGTCACTTACCTCCCCACCTCCCCTCCCGCCCCTCAAGACTGCTTCGCTATGGACGGTGGTATTGGTGTATGGGTTCCAAGCGAGACGCAAGCCTAACCGCAGGCTGAGACGGACGAACCGTTAGCCGAACCGCGGGCCGAGGCCGGGGGTTGTGAAGAGGGAGACCCAGTGTGCGTCAACACGAGCGTCAACAAGCTAACCTAACCCGAGAGGCCCCCTTCCACACCCTCCTTTTTTTTCTTTTTTTTTTTTACTACCGGTGCCCGTACCCAGCGCCAGCCAGCCGCCGCCAGCTACGTGCCGTCATAACGCAGTGTCACCTGTTATGGCGCAGCGCCTGTGTTTTGCGACCCCTTTGTCGTCGAGCACGCGTGCAGGGGAGATATTTTCATTTCATACACTGGTAAACTAAGTGTGCAACTGCTTAACACTTGTAGGTATGCGACTGCAAATTGAATACTTACAAGAGTGCAACTGCGAGTTAACTCAACTCAAACGTTTTATACTTTTAAGTGTGCAACTCCGTTGTTGTTCACTTTCAAGTGTGCAACTCCACAGATGAGCACTTCTTTAAATTGAACGATCACTGTCTGGAAAGGTGAAGAAGGTACTCAACGGACGAGTTGCACACTTTCAAGTGCACACCTACTGAGTGGAACATGAACACTTGCAAGTGTACGACTGCGGACTTGCATTGCAGTTGCACACTTTATCAGTGAATGTGTATTAACCGCGGTATTAACTAATATTTACTTAAGTAAAGAAAAAGAAAATAGTAATCAGGTTAGACTGGCGCCATTTGAGCATCGATTCACGTTCAAACGAATGTGACACAATATTCGAAGGAATGTGACACGATTCGCATTTAAACGAATGTGACGTCACATTCCTTGAATGACGGTGTGCGAGGGAGAAAGCCGTGTATGAATCCCTACACCCCTCCTCCCCCCCCCCCCCCCCCCCCACACACACACACACACGCACACGCACGCACGCAGCAGGCCCCACGTGTTGCAAGGTCGAGTACCGCAGTCTTTTGCATATTTCAGACAAGTAATCGCTGCTCAACTTGTACGGCGCAACTCTAGTTCATCTCATTTACCACATTAATGCCCTCTGCGAGCACCAGCGGCGCGCCAGCCCTGCCTGTGGAGTTGGGGGCTTCTGACCACACCAGCCGGGAACGGTGCATTAAATATGTTCGCTATCCATGTACGGCCTCATGCACGTGAACCAAAAACTCAGTTTGCGATCCCAGCCGATCCCAGCTGAATGCTAAATAAATGATAGTGCTGACGGTTCAGCGTGATAGACAATGAAATCCCTGATATTTTAAATAGGTAAGTGCTGACCGACATGGGGCAGATGTACCGGGTGTAACTGTGAATGCCCAGCAGTATTGCGGGTTTGCTTACCCAACGTGACGTGACGGCTGGGCCGTGACGCCGTGACGCAATTGTCCTCCGTGACGGGGACGCGCCGTAAATGAAAGGCGTTACTGCAACGTGTCGGGGGTGTA
>NW_026267251.1:388614-392151 GCF_000697945.3 Frankliniella occidentalis | reverse complement strand
ATTACTTTTGACTCTAGTTGACATTATCTCTTAATTACTGGTAAATTTTTGTTCACAGGGACCGAGATTTGCTGTTTCGGGGAACTTTTACCCAGTTACACTCAGAAAATAGAAATACCATAACTTGTGCTGCATATGGTGGAAAACAGAGGCTGCTTCTCGGTACAAATCATGGTTGCCAACTTTATGATATGTCCAATGCAAACCACCAACATTTAACTTTTGGTTCAGGGTGAGTATCTCTTTCATGCTGAGTAAGTTGCTGTGCATTCTGTCTTTGTAAATTGTGTTCTTACTATTATCTAGGAGGATCAATGCAGTTGATATGGTTGATAGTCGTGCTTTATTTGTTCGAAATGGCATGATAAAATTGTGTTGTTTTGAATCAATTAGCAATATACATGCTTCTGGTAAATTGCCATCGATTGCCCATGTTGGCTGGAATTCTCGAGATGTCTCTGTTTATACCACAGCAACAACAAATGGAGAAATTCAGGTAATTACTGTAAGTGGATCAGTTACGCATTTCTTTTTTGTAAATCGTACATACTTGTCCAATATTTTATGTTTTTCAAATTTTTTTTAGGTCTATCATGATGGCAAAGTGATTTATGATGATGCTAAATTCCGCACATTTCCAAGTATTGTTCGATGCCATAGAGATCAGGTGTTGATGGGTACATCAGATGGACAAGTCTTGTTAATTGACACAGTATCCAAAAACACACATCATATTAGGGAAATGTCAGGAACGGAAGTGGAATATATTGGTGTAGAAACAGATGAAAGTAACTCATTCTATGTAGTTGGCTCAAAACAAAATAAAAATGTATCTCTTCAGGTAATGTAAATGGACTTTTTTGGGTGTAATGTATCTTTATTTAGCATCTTGTAAAATATTCTGATTCTGTCTGACTCTTCCATT
This sequence comes from Frankliniella occidentalis, assembly GCF_000697945.3. NCBI lineage: Eukaryota > Metazoa > Arthropoda > Insecta > Thysanoptera > Thripidae > Frankliniella > Frankliniella occidentalis. The sequence goes on along the minus strand of NW_026267251.1, from coordinate 391,226 downwards.
TCAGATTTTTAATCATAACTATGGATTAATTTTGTCCAGCGAAATCAGTGCTCCAGTTGCAAAGACCTTTATCTCCTCCCAGCACAGCTGCTTGATTGTAGTTCTAAGAGATTACTCCATTCTGGTCATTATCTTTTTTAATCTTACACTTTTCCTTGTCATTACAAGCTTTTTTTTTATTAATATTTATCACTTATTGCAGGCGTACAGTTTCAAAAATCAGCATCTTTCAAGTCTTCATGATGGAAGAGAAACAGCTAATGTAACAGATGCATGTATATCTTCAAAAAGGGGCATTCTTTTTGTAACTGATGAGGAAAATTGCTATCATGTCTTTCATATCAAATGGCCTTTGTCAAATGTAACAAATAATATCAATGAGGCTTTGAATATGAAGCCACTTCTCCTGCCCTTAACAGAGGGTGTTAACTTAAAGAAGACAGTTTTTGAGCCTTCTGATGAAGTTGATGGTATAAGACTAAGCTCACTATCTACCACTGAACTTAGAGTGTCATTAAGTACCCAACCACTTAAAGGACCATCTTGGTGTTGCTGTATTTGCCCAAAAGAAGACTTTGTTGCCATTGGATGTGATGATAATACAATTTTGGTGAGCTATTGGAGGTTCATTTACAATTTTACGTTCCTGACTATTTGTCCTATCCATCTATAATCTATCAATCTAACTTTTCTTTTCTTGCAGATATATGACATCCAGAAGGGGAAAGCAATTAATGAATTCCAAGTCCAGCCCAACCGACAAACTAGAATTCATCAGCTGAAGTTTTCTCCCTATGATGTGAAATTTCATCACTTGCCTTTCAAACTAATTCTTTTTGTTGTTACTGACCGTGTGTCTCTCTGGAACATCTCACCTCTTATTCTCGACAATGCAAACTATGCAATCAGAGATATCAAATGTGTCGGTTGCGTAAATGCAAGTGGTAATCCTCTACTTGAGCTTGCAATTAATGACTCTTGCAACAAGTTTTGTGCTTTTGATAAGAATTTTTCATATTTTCTTTGGAATATATGGGAGGAAGATAAATAGGAGCAAAGTTATATAACTATTGTACTTTTTTCTGTGTGGTGCTTTTCAAGGTGGTAAGACTGATCAAATACTTAATATCAATTCCATGTTCAATCATAGATTTCTTCTTATTTAATTGCTATTGGAAAACATGACATCACAGGCTATGTCAAAAATATTTTAATCTACTTTAGAATTCAGCAGGAGCAATGCAGGAACAGATCTCATAATTATTACTTCACTATTCTGTTTCCTTAAGTTTCTGCTAAATGAGTTCACAAACTGAAAGAAGTGATTAATTGTAGCCACATACATATGATTTTTTGTGATTTATCATGTTTTAGTTTAATTTTCCATAGTACTCATATGCCTTCATCCATGAAAGAAAAGGCTGATGCATCTATTTACAGGGTAAACTAATATCTTTTGCTCAAGTCATCTTAATGGATCTTAAGCAAAAAGGCTGGTACCTTACCTATTTGGTTTACACAAATGCCTTTGTCCTATGAATGCTGAGTATTTAACAAATGTGATATATTGTCTTGTCAGTTTTGACAACGAGAGAAGACTGTTTATGTCTCTCATACAGATCGTTTAACTTATATTTTTTATCATTGCTTCAATTTAGTGCTCTTGTTTCGTATTTCATATCAATTTATAGACTAAAGGCAAGGGTCTAAGTTTTTATATTTTATATGAAATTAATTTAATTTTATGTTCAAAACTACTGATGTTTTCAATTTTTAAACAAATGTGATGCCATTGTTTTAAATACCATATGTAATACAGTCTTAACTAACATGACAATGATGCCAAAGATAACGGGTCCTTGACATGTTTGCCAAAATGTATTGTCTGAAGTCAATTAATTATTATCTATTACCAAACAAAGGAAGAAAACCTGTTTGAAAGAGGTGCTTTACACAGCACTGTGGTCAAACAATATTTTTGCCCTCTTTGCTTAGTAATGAATTATTTTTTATTTTTTCTAGTAGCCATATTGTCTGTCTTTTCTATGAATATTTCATTGGAAGATTTATGCAATCATATTGTATATGTTAAAATTTCAAAAAGTCTAATATTTATTTTAGTTTAAATATGTACAGAGTTTAATCATGTTGTGAATTATAATTTACAAAACTATTTGCCGACAAAAGTATCAACCTTGTGCAAACTTACTGATAAAACAATACGTAAACTTCACTACACCAGTCTTCTAGATAGTAAATTTTCTCTGAAAGAGAACCAAAAAGGGGAGATAGGCTTGAACTAAGGCATCTTTTGTAATTCAACCCAATTAGAACTGTTGTCGTTTCGACGTTTTAGAATGATTGAAAGTACTGAAAATACATTGACCTGTTGTTTCAACCACTGCAATATTTCTGGCCAGGAATGGACTTGGATTAACCTCACTGAATTATGCCTGTACATTGTCAGTCAAGAACTTTGAGATCATTTTTGTCGAGCAAGAACCAAAATTGGAGAAGTTAGACTTCAGTTAAAAGCATATTTACCCCTGTTCAAACAAAAATAAAAAAATAACTGGAAATCAAAATTATTTGAGTAAATCAACGCAGTGTGT
>NW_026267251.1:378110-380459 GCF_000697945.3 Frankliniella occidentalis | reverse complement strand
AAAATTGTGAATTTTTTTTTTAAAAAAATCATCAATGAAAAGTCAGAAAAAATTACAAAAAATTAGACAAAATCACAAAGAATCAAGAAAAAATCACAAAATATCAAGAAAAACAGAAAAATCGGTGTACGCTAGAATTTATAGTGAAGGACGCCTCGCGACGTGCACACGAAGTGCATGCGAAGTACATACGAAGTACACACGAAGTGCATACGAAGTGCACACGAAGTGCACACGAAGTGCACACGATTGTCATGCAAACGTGACCTTATACTGAGGCGCTCGGTGGCGCTGCCTCCAGGCCTGGCGCTGCCCCCGGGTCAGGTCGTGGGATCGTGGGAGGTGAGCGGCTGCTCCTCGGGTAGCGGCGGCAACTCTCCGGGGCGCGACGTGAACTTTGGCTTTGCGGCACTAGGGTGCAGCTACGCCAAGGCGAGCACGGGGCAGGGCCTGGCTGGGGGCGCCGAGAGAGCAAAAAGCATCAAACGCCCAGGTTAACCCTGGCTGCACCATTAAGAAATGAGTAAATCTCGTGCATGTTCTCTGACAAGTAGCGTAACCGCTTTGCTGTTTGCCTTTTTATTTGTTTTGGGGAGCGATAAATGTTAGCACAGCTCATGATGCACGCGTTTCTGAACGGGACACGCCCGGGGAATGTTTTCTGTTTTTCGCCCCCGTAGTATCGAAAGCTTCCATTTTTTATTATTCATCATGATACTCTGGTCTGCTCTGATTCTACACACATAGGCAAATGCGCCCTGTCGCCAGAACCGTTTTTTTCCCCCCGCTCCCTCCGCAGGGCCGTGTACTCATCGGTCACGTGACTGATCGATTCGATCCCCCCGCCCTTCTCTCCGCAGAGGGGCTGTCATCGCGTCATCGGCCGCTTAATTCCATTTCCACAGCAATTAGCAATCTCACTCTTTATATTTCTTTTTGCGTTCCGCGCCGTACTGTTGACAGGGGAGGGAGGGGAGGGGGGGGGCAATCTCAACGAACCACAAGCGGAGAAAGGATTACACAAACTCTGCACGGCGAATCCTACCCGGGCGGGACGCTTTTAATTTTTTTTTAAAAGTGATCACTCCTCGCGAGAAAATTGTGAAATGAGATTGAGGTGACTCTCCTCCTGTCGTGTCGGCGACGGGCAGACACTAGCACCACCAGCACCAGGCCATCAGGCCATCAGGCCAGCGGGTCAGTCAGCGCAGAGCCACAGCGTGCAGCGGGCAGGGCAGCATAGGTTCGCCTCACCGCACACGTCCAGGTCTTCCCTTCCTTCCGAATCCCCCTCCCCTCCTCCTCCTCCTGCAGCACGTAACTTGCAGTGTGAGGCCTACTCACCTGCGTGGTTTAGCCGCTCTGCTCGGAGGACCAGCAAAGGGAGGGGAGGGAGGGGCGGTGACCGAGCGCGAGTGAGGCCTAAGTGCAGCGAATGTCTTGCCTTCCGTTAATTGCCTTCCTGACCTGGATGCGGGGCGCACGATGAGGCACTCGGACGGATGGCCGCGCGGATGGAGCGGGGCGGGCGGACGGCTGTTCGGCTGAGATGGCTGGGCTGGATGGATGAGAGGCAGGTCTTCCCTCCACCTCCTCCCTCCAGGCTGCTCCAGGCCGCCCGTCCCAAGCGCGTCCGGTCGGCACGGCCCACCCTGTGAGAAACGACACACCTTCAAAAAGTCTGGATCAATACCCTCTCGGTATCATTTCATTTCGACGGATGGGGATGGGCCGACTGAGGCAGCTGACTGACCCAAGTTACGGGTGGCTCCAGTTCGCTAGGAACAAAGCAGTCGTGATAACCCTTTTTGAAGATGACGTTGTAGATGTGTTTTAGTGCACTGTGAGCGGGCCTCGCACCTCGGCCGAAGAGGCAGTTCCCCCCCATTAGCTGTTTACTTTCACGAGGGACCCCGCGGCCCCCGAGTGAAACGAGGAAACGCCGGCGGTTGGTGCCCCCGGCCCGGCCAGGCCCGGCTCGCGCGGCAAAAAGGGTTAATTGTCCGGCGGTGGAGGTTGGTGGTGTCGATGGCGAGGGCCGGACGCGGCGGGCGAGCGGTAGTGCCGGGCCCGACTCGCGCGCCAAACGGGAAAAATCCACGGAGCTACGCGGCTTTCCCGCGGCCAATGCCGACGCTTCGATACCTCGCGGGGATTACATCACGAAAGCCCCCCACCGGGCGCCACACCGCCGCCGCCACCGCACCCGCGACCCGCGACCCGGCAAAGGCAAAGGCCAGGGTGGAGTGCGGGGTGGCTGAACGCCCTTCTCTTTCTCTCTTCACATTTCACTGATCAACAATTATTTTATTACGGCGGCACTTGCGCTTTATCATTAAAACTGAAATG
>NW_026267251.1:364010-377508 GCF_000697945.3 Frankliniella occidentalis | reverse complement strand
CCAGACCCCGGCCGCAATACGACGCGTCGCCGCCCCCACGGTCCAGGGGGCCCACCCCCAGTAGGGAGGCTGCGGCCCCCGCCGCCCCCGCCCAGCCGCCGGCGCAGCCCAGCAGCAGGTCAGTCCCCAGGCTCCAGCTGGTTGGGTAGGGGGCCTGATTTGGCTTTTCACTTGAACACGGCCCTAATGCCACGCGGTCACTTTTCTCTCGCCAGGATCACGAAGAAAGGCGCAGCTGGCCCCGCCCCGAGCCCTGTTCACGCCGCCGCGGCCGCCCCGGCCGCCTCCGCCCCGGCCCACCTGAAGACTCAGCAGCAGGCGAAGAAGAGGACCGGCACGAGGGTGCAGTACCAGCAGCAGAAGGCAGCGGCCCAGACTCGGCGGCGGCAGCAGCAACAGCGCTCCGCCAAACAGCAGCAGCAGTCGCAGCCGCAGTATCACTTGCAGCGATGAAGACGTCGTTGGGAGGCGCGGGAAGTTCGCACGAGAGAGAAAGAGAGAGACTGAATGAGGGCCCACCTTGGCGCCGGCCCCGCTCATCGTGGGGGCACCTTCACGCCCTTTTCTCTTTGACAGTCAAAAACTGAAGATGACCAAAAAGTATTTTATTCGAATGTGGGTGTAAGTGTGAGTCTGCCAGACTGATCACAACTATTTCCAGCAGTTGTTGAATTTTTCAATATAACATAACAGGTTAGCGTTTGGTTATCCTCAAGTGGAGCGCCTGGCGTGCAGACCGTCCCGTTGGACGCGCAAGCCCCGCGGGGTTGCCTATGCTCGCTCCGCAGGCGCCTGGCGCGTTGTAAAGCTCGGGAAGCACGGGCAACCCGAGGCCCTACGCATGCGGCTGCTAGAGAGGATTTCTCTTAAGAAGAGAATACACCTAAGCTCTCGAGTGAGAGAGCTCAAGCTGCGCACTTGCTGTCTAAATCTCCAAATCAGAAAACACGAAATTCCTCGGAAACCGTGAGTCGTAGCTCCAAAGTAACGAAATTTTGGGGTGCCCTAGAAAGTCTCGCGGGGAACCCAAAATAGGACCCCTCATCCCTTCACAACAGTCAGATTTGGATTGAAACTACATGATTTGCCAGGAAACTTACCATCAATTGCATGTGAAAATGTTGTTTAAGTGAATTCCAATGTCTATCAAGTTCAAATTTGGCCTTAATAAAATATCATTTTTGTTTATTTTTAAAGAATATGTTATGGCATAACAAAATCACATAGAAAATACATTAAAATGCACCAATTATTCAGTAGAGCTGTTGATAAGTCCATTACCCGTGTAAAACAATTGATTGAGAAAAGAAGGACTGATAGGGAATTTGAAATCACAGGAGAAACTACAACACAAATGGTATAAACAGTAGCCATAATAGGGGGCTAGACAACATTTTACAACTATCCTGTGACCGAAACAATCAAAATGATTAGACATATACATAATTCAAGGTCAAGAAAGATGATGTCACCCACAAAGATCTAACATGATAACATTGCCTTGGCTTGCAGCAGGCTATTCAGCCAAATGAACTCAGAATAGCCCACTTTACGCAACGAACTTTTGATACAAAGTTGGCACAACTAAATAGGAGATTACATTGACTTCTTAAAATCAAACAAAATTTGGAAAATTTCATAAAAATTGTTAGTGAAGTGTGCAAGTAAATAGGTAACATGCTTTAAATGCACATTACTATTAGTCTTCAATACACAAAATAATTTAACCCTACTGATAGGATATATACTTTTGACTAGAGGGGGAAACAACAAAAATAGCACATAAAATATCATTTGGAACTGATTGAGACACATTTGTCTTTACAGATTATATCAATGACAGACCTATTAAACTTTAAAAAAAAAAAATCATTTTCTTTTTAAAAAAAGTTTTTTTTTCACAGACTTGTGATGCAAAACATGTATAATAATGCATTGTTATTGGGTAAATATTAAGTATATTCAGTGAAATCATCTGGTAGATTACGATTAATGCGACTGTTTACATCTATCGGAGGTTTGTGACCACTGCTTGTGCTTACAGGGCCGCTATTATCTTCAGATTTAGATTCTTGTATGATTTTGGCACGCATTCTTTTAATGGTTCTTAGTCGCTCAAGCCAATTTGATGCATATATATTTCCCCTTTCCTTGCCACTCCAGCTTTTGGACGCCAGCTGTTGGAATAAATGTTCATTAGTTGGTCACAAGTTTTAGAACTCCAATAGCATAGCTATTTATTTTCCCATAATTTATGGGAGCCACATTTGAATAGCCACTACACTTACATTTGCATGGAGAGCAAGTTGCCTTGCAAGAATTCCTAAATTCAAATCCGAGACAACTCTAGGTTCACTTGTCAACCCCAAATCTTTCAGCATATCACGAGTGCGCAAGGTAACTTGGTTAGAGCCATGGTCTAAAGGTTGAATTTCCACACAGGCATAACTAAACTGACCCTGAAAAATATTGAATGTAAAGATATGTATAAATATATTGCTCTAGCTTCCAAAATACCTGACTGGAAAAAAGACTGGAAAAAGAGGAAATAAGAAAGCAACAAACTCACCTTGATGGTTTGAATATGAAAATCTTCACCACTTTCATTAAAGACAATAGTGACATAGTTATTACCTATGTGTCTTTTTTTGTCAGTACATGAGGGATCACTATCTCTAGTTGGCATTAATGTTGCAACATGGAAGGTTACCTATAGGCAAAAGTAATGTGGTAAGTTCACATACATCCACATACGTGGATAAAAAAGAATTGAGCAATCAATTTAGATAACATACCTGAGTGACATCATCTTGCCAAAAGTATGCAAACTTTCCATCTTTATTTTTCTCCAGTCCACCCAAGAACAGATGTGGATCTGGATCCTCTAGACTAATTAAGGATCCCAATCTCTGTGAATGGAATTAAGAACCAGAAAGTTAAGACAGCAAAACTGATTGAGAATGCAGGCAGAGTTGAACTTACTGTACCTGTAAAAATTCTGTGTATCTGAGAGATCCTGTTGTATTGCGTAAAATCTCCTGTTCATTGTTGGCTTGGCCCAAACCAACATACAACACACCCACCTGTTTGAGAAAATTTAGAGGAAAAACATTATTGGGCATACTAAGTGAAAATAATCAATGGCAAAAGGCACTAATTTACTCTTCAGTGCTTCTTGTCTGAAACCTTACTTTGTGAGTTTCATAAGGCGGCATGCGGTCAAAATTTTTGATAGCAAGTTTAAGCCCATCACTATTAGCCAAAAGTGGTTTTTCAGTGCTACTTCCAAAATAAGAAGAGTGATACAGTTGAAGAAATATCAAACTAGAACAGATATAAAAATTGTCATTAACAATCCACATGACTCATAATACAAAGGTAGATATTTAAAACTGTGTCATACTTTGGGTTTACACTGGACCGCTGCTGTGTCTCTTTGCTTCTAGGGGATGAAGAGATAGATTTATTCCGTTTTGCATCTAAGTCTAATCTAGGCTTTCGAACTGGGCTCATAACTGATATAGTGTGTCCTCTGTCTCTTTTGAAAGCAAGAGGTGGGAGTGCGGCTGGATCCTGTCGAAGGCTTCCATCATCACGGTTTATCTGAGAGAAAGAAAAGGGAATTTTCAACAATTAACAAATAAATTTCAGTCGAAGAGCACCCATGTGAAAGTTTAAAACATACCCTCTCAGCACTTGCAGACAAGTTGTGAGCATGAGATGTTGTTGGCGATGCAGGAGCTGATGTTTGCTGGACCCGTCTATCAAGTTGCAGGTGTAGTTGTTCTGTGTTTGCTTTGCTATCAAGGCTTGAAGTGCTTCCTCCAACACTACTGCTTGCACTCCCACTTGAAAGCCTGCCACTGGCTAGCACACGATCCTTTCCCATGACATTAGGGCTTGCTGTGCCACTGACTTTCGCTTTTTGTTCCAGTTCATTCATGTGCCGAGTTTGTGTTGGAGAAAGTGGTGGCTTAGTAGTTAGTGTTGAGGGGAGAAGTAGAGGAGATGTTGGGTAGACATTAGTTGTGCTGGATGCTTGGAGTGGGTAACCCACCTTCAAGGAAGATGTCACTAAAGGAGAAGTAGTAGAGGTACTTCCTATACTTAAATTACTAGAAGCAGCAGAAGTCACTGTGGTGGCTTGGCTCTCAGCAACATTTGATGAAATAATTGCTGAAGTATTCTGGCGCAACGCTTTCTGCAGTGTTTCAGATCCAGGTGATGATGATGGAGGAGTGGTACCAAGGCCAGCAATTTCTTCTGGGATGGCCTCACAATTAGCCCTGTAGTACCATAATTTTAGAATTTTAGAATAGTAAATAAACATTTAACCTTTAATGACATGAGTTTATTGGCTCATGCCCTAGTTTGCTCTGAACTATAGGAAGTTAACACTCACCTCAAATCCTTTGAATAAGAGGGTTTGGTCATCTTGTCCATCTTTTCTCTATCTGCTGCTGCAGAGGACAAAAATGGATTCCTCCACCCAGCACTCATTTCAGGGCTTGAATTGGATCTCCGAACAGGATTTCGAGCTCTTCCGCTACCATCTACAACATGTTAAAAATTTGTTTGTTTGATGATGACTGTTAGAAAGTTGACAAAATGAAACAGGTAAACTCACCATCTAGCTCAGCATCTGGGTCACATTCTTCTTCCTCCTCCTCGTCTAGGCTATCGCGCGAGCTTTGTCTAGAGGGACTTCTGCGTATAGGAGATGCTGGTATATTAACAGGCTCTGATTGAGCACTCGGAGGAGCTGGCTGCAAAGAAACCAAAGAACTGACAGCATTCTCCTCTGAAATGGGCAAAGTAGCATCCTAGAACAAAACAAAACAGAAACAATACACCACACTGCATGGTGACACACTTTTAAACAATATGTTTAAATGGGCAAAGGTACTAACATCTATACTGTTTCTTTCACTTAAGCTTAGAACAGTGGGAACAGACTGTTCCTTTTTCATCAATGATGGAAGGAATAATGTTGGAACATCAGATAAATCCAATACAGAATTTTGATTTTGTATCCTCATGACCCATGACATGTCGCCTGAAACATAGATATGATTAGAAATCTAGCAAATAGTCAACAATATGCAAAAGAAGACGAGGTAACCAAAGCTTAACAAACCAGTGGGTCTGCGGACATAAATCTCTGCCCAACCATTGCACCAACAACAACACAGTGATTTGTCTTGCAGATCATTACGGTCCACACCTGTAAGGAGAAAGAAATTTATTTCAAAGTATTTATTATCAGTAAATGGAAACAATGTGAGCTATAAAGCCTAAAAAAAACCATGGTATTTTTTGTACCTTGAATTAATTGATCTAGTTTACTCGACTCTGAATCCATCATCTCTAGGGAACCTGATAGTCTCCTGTGTTCTTCTGTTGGCGAGCTGACACTTGGCGCCAAGCTGTTAGTACCTTGAGGAACTTGAACAAGCAGCGGTAGGTTGCGGGATGAACCGCCAGATGTGGAAGATGCCGCTGCACTTCCACTTGACTTGTCATCCCGACTAACAGTTGCAGAAACCTGCAGAAATAAAACCACAAATAGTACTTGATGTAGATATTTAACATTCAACTGTTGCTGATACTTACATCAACACTATTACTCCGTTGAAGAGTTGCTTTGTTTTGTTGCTCAGTTCTTGATATTCGTTCTTGGGGTAGATTGCTCCCAGAAAGGTCGCAAGTGGAGCTTTCTGTGGTAGCGTCTGCTGAAGCAGTAATTTACAGAATAAAGTGGGTAAAGAATGTCACTGAATTAAGATTAAACATTTTTTAACAAGTTTGTCTTACCCTGCTCTAATCGACAAGACAACAAGCACTTGTCACAGAGTCCATCACGTTTGACCTTTTGGGTACATCCACTGGTAGTGACAGTAATCAACCTGTTCCCAAGTAGCCACGTCATGGACTGGCCACCACTAAGCAAGCTACGAACTGCTGGCAATCTGTCGGAGTTAAAATATTTGCTGTGAGAAAACAGAAAACCAAATACAAAATTCAGATCACCTGCACTACCAGTACCTTTTGGGCATAGCAGCACATGTAGAGAAAGTATATCGGGCCATTAAGTCAATACAAGTCTCTGTCAGCTCCATGTGGAAAAGAGTCAATGCCTCATCCGGAGGTTTGAGATCAACAATTCGAGCATCTAGTCTTGACCCTATCGTGCGCCTTCGGCTGCCCTGTAAATGAAGGTTCCCAAATACTTGGTTTAGACACAAAAATTCAAACTTAAAAAATAAATACTCAACATAGTTATGAGAATAGGTCCTCATAAGTTCTTAAGATTCCTGTTAAAAAGAAAAATTCTAACCTGTTCAGTTAAAGAAGAGCTGCGTTTCCTGCTTGATGAGTCTTCATTCAAGAGATCTACTTTCAAAGGGTCTTGCCTTAAAACTTGTCCATCCTCTAATGACATTTGTGAAACGTTTGCTTTCAACCCCTGAGGAAAAAAATAGATAAATAAATTTTTTCCCAGAGAAAGAATTTATAGTATTAAACAAAATATTTACTTTACCTTGGTAATAAACTGAACAAAGTCTTTCCGAAATGGCAAACGGCATTTGAGAAACCATACAGCTATAACATGGTGAGCTAGAGAAACTATGAAATGATTGTACTTAAAAGGATTGCTGTATGGCAAGGAGATAGCAAGCACTGACATGTACTGGTCTCCAACAAAACTTGCAAACACCTTGGGCAGTCTAGTCAAGGCTGAAAACAATTAAGAAGAGGAAAAGAAATTAAGCAATCTAAACACGTTGAACACTGAAAAACAAGTGCGGGAAAAAAGAGACTCACTTGATAAAAATGAAAGGATAGGCAATGCAATATTGACTGTGTCTGATATTTTAGAGAGATTTAATAAAACTTCTGGTAGCAATTTGTACATAGCATCTTTCATCTCCAATGTACATGTTGTCAGTGCTGAGATCACTTTTGCAGCACATTTGGACTGCAGGCCTGAGAGTTCAGAAAAATGATTAAAAACACTTAAGACAAAAACAATAACTGTGAACTAACTGCCAGGTCAAAGGGTCAACAAAAGTAGTATAGAAAATGAGCTTGAACAACAAGGCACATACCTAGCTCAAGGGAGCAGATTAATCTTCTCTGATGAGGAGGATCAAGGTTGTTATGATAAGATGCTAAAGATGCTAACACAGGAAAGAGGTAGCTGTGGAAATCAGATCGAGAGAATCTGCTTTCCTTAGGTGAAGGCGTATTACGCAGTGTATCTGGTAAACTTCTGTCATTTAGCTGAATAACACAAGACAAAATTTAAGGGAGTAAATTATTAAGTACAAAGTTAAAATTACATAAGAAAAATGAGTAGAATTAGTAAAGGAAGAATTTAAACTCACCATAAAACTCACTATGCTGCATAGTGATGCAGCCATTTGATCAATATCATTAGCATGTCGTGATAAAATAAGAGCTTTATTTTTCATCACCTCTGGGACCTGAGATAAGATTAATTCAAGGACCTTCCAATCTATGAAAGAAAAAGAATGGAAATTTAAGGAAAACTTTAAATTTGCAAAATTTATAAATGAATGGGTAAAAAAAGAAAAAAATACCTCTTTCATGCCTCAACCCAGAAATAACTGCCTTGCAAGCATGAGTCAGAGAGAGTGCAGTAAAGACACAAGGTACATGTGCAGATGGAGCAGGGCTCACAGGTGGAGGAGATGATGCACCTCCTGTTCTCTCCCCATGCTTATGATCCACCCCAAGATAAGGACTGAAAACTAAGGGTTTACCAAGCTCAGCTTTCATGCCTCCTGGATAACCAAGCTGGTAAGAATAATTTGCTCTGATGCATAAAAAGCATTCAAATATCTGAAAGAAACACAAGAAAATTTTAAAGCAGAAGTTGACTCCCAATTTAATATGAAAGAGTACTAACTAGTTTAAGTAGTACATAAAAAGAAATTAATAGTTATCAAGTGTAAAATGAAAATGTTCAATTAGGTGATGACATACCGGCTGACGGATTGAGCGGTGATTATCTAGTACAGACTGATTTCGATAATGCATTTCTAGGTGATTCACTAATATTTTATAAGCACGAATTGCATGGGCTGATGGCAGCTGATACATTTTTGCCACAAAAATGTGCACAACTCCCTTTGCAACAGTGCAAGTATCAATCAATTCGGAATCAACAATATTTGGCACTTCAAAAGGCCTGTTTAAGAGCTTTAAGAAAAATAAAAATAAAAACAATATTGTTTAGTTCTTAATTTCAAGATATTTTAAATGAACGTGTGGGAGTATGCCTACTTTTTCAAGTATATCCAATAGTTCAAGACATCTCTTAGAGTCACAACTCAAACACAGTTCAATTAGGAGACCAGCAGCAGCATTTCTCACAGCAACATCCTGATCTTGGTCAATATGGTCTAGGAAAGGTACCACTGCTTGTTCTATCAACTCATCTTCATATGCAGCTCTAGGAAAAATAATTACAAAGAAAACAGTAAGTAAAAAAGTCTTTATATCAGTTAGCTTGTTGCACCTGACTAAAATACCTGTTTGTTTGTATAACTTTTTCTAGAACTCCTAATACTTTTACTCTAATTTTTGTTCTTGTTTCTAGACGGAAAAATTTCTCTAAGAGAGCATGCAGTTTTGCAAGCCACTGGTGACGTGTTGGCTCCACAGAACTGGCAAGATACGTCACAAGGCGCATCACAGATGCTTCCTAAAAAATAATAGACTCATGTGTAAGTATTAAGATTAAGTATTTGATCTATTAGGAAATTGACCATTACCCAAAAGTTTCTCATGAAATAAATAGTCTAGAGGATTAACTTACCGGCCTATGAGGTGAGCACCTTTCAATAAGTTCGAAGACTCTTCTTGCAGATCCTTGAAATTGACCAAGTTCATACAACTTTTCTATGTGGCAAAGAGTTTCATGCAAGTGCTTTCCTACTAGAGCTGTAGACTGTTGAGCTGTTGGATGAGGTGAAACTTCTATAATAGCAAGAAAAGAAAAAAAGAGTAATAATGATTCTTTAAAAAAAACAATAGATATAAGGTAAATCATATTCGAAATATGTCTACCTATATGTTTCACAACTGCCTCCAGTATAGACAGAAGCAAATCCCAAGCAGGATCTTGGAGTTCAACCCCATATTTATTTACTAATCGCTGACAACTCAGCATTACTTCATAGACTACAACAGCCTGACCAGCTGAGGCTGCCTAAATTAACAGATAGTTTTTAAACAGGAGTAGAAACTAAGTAAGAATATAAGACAAGATAATAAAGGGGCATCACTGTCCCAAATTGATGCAAAAGATAAATACCTGGAGAAGCGAAGGTAGCACGGAAGTCTCAGTGCATACCAATGATGGGACTCGCTTACTCCCCCAAAGTCCCATGTTTATGTAAAATACAGCTCCACGCATAAGGCCAGTGTCTTGTTGGTAATCTTTCTTTTGGAGAATACGGCACATTGTATAGAGAGCTGCATGACCCATGTGTGTTCCAAGAAGATTCCGCATTATCTGGAAGGCAAAGTTTGTATCACTTCCAAAGAGTACCACAAGAAAGTACCATTACTTCAAAGAGTACTCATACCTTCCAGCTTTCTTGGCAATATGCTTCAATGTTGACTGTTCGACAAAGAGCACTGACAAAGTCTTGCAATGACTCTGAGGGAAGATTGGAATATCGTACCACTGTATCAAGCACTTGAAGGCATCCCATTACAACATTTTTATCTTTTACCCAACAACACAAGTAGCACACATTCCTGCAATTTTTAATAGAATGAAAGGTTACAAAAAATCACTGAGACCTTATGCGATACAATGTGTTCAAGAGTACTCCACATACTGGACTAATTGCATGATGACATCATCATCCATGTAAGCTGCATTGTATTTAACCACATTCACAAGAAGTGTTAAGAATTCTTCTGTTTTGCTAGCAGTAACTACAGCTGGCATCCATGATAGTAAGAAATGACCCATTTTCTCTTCCAGATGTTCAATCACTTTTCCATTATCCGTAAGTGCATTCAGCAAATCAAACCTATAGAGAAGATATCAATGTATAATCTGTTGAAAGATGCTGTCTTTAAAATTCAAAAGCGGTCAAGGAAACAACATTCTGACCTGAGAGCAACGTCTTCCTGGATGTCATTATCCTTAATGATATCAAAAATGTGAACGCGCATTTTGTGAAGTCGGTCATATTGACCAGCAATGAGGCATCGGTAGAAAGAATATGCCTGATTGCGATAGTCTTTTGGAATTTCAGGGCAAAAAAGGTCTTCAATTAGTAACCTTAACTTTTCCATGTCACCCTAAAAAGAAAATTGTTCATGACTGAATAAGATTGTCAAAATTAGAGGAAAGAGAACTAAGGTCATAACCATTCAATATACATACATAGTCAACGCTATTTTCTTTGACATCTTCGCAGAGATCCCTTAAAACCCTATTTCTCTGATTAATTGGATTCTCCTTGCGAAGCTGAGCTTCAATTTCAGGGGCCAGAACAAAATCTTGGCGGCCCCTTAGTGTTGCTGTGAAGGAATAATTGAAAGTCATAAACACATCTGTATTGAAAATAATGTGACAATAAGGAAAGGACTTTCACACTTACCTATCCCGCCTTTATTGTGAATCCCAAAAAATTGCTTAAGGCGCCGCAGCGGTTTACTGTCTTTATCTTTAGCAGACATTTTTGTAGTATTTTCAACTTTCTACTTGTAACAACTGCAGAGCAAAATAGACAAACATTGGAGTTTCCACTCTGAAGTAAATGGTTCTTATTTAGGAGGGTGACAATGCATCAAAAAATGACATTGAAGTAAGTTTTTCATTGGAGCATATTAATGAAAAGGTTGAATAAGGTAAACAGACTATGTGATAAACAACATCTTGGCAAAGGCACTTTAGTCAAAAACACTGCTAGTTAGAACTTATTAAATGAGAATTTCATACATAAAACAATTAATACCAGAATGAGTAAGAAAATATGCTAAGCATGCGCTAGTTGAAAATATTAATAATAATTACAAAAGATCAGGGGAAAAGCCCTATGTTTAATTCCTGTTTACTTTTCTAAATTTTGGACATCAGCGGTCTTTGAGAGGTTAAGCGTTACGTGATGGAATTCTTCCATCAGTACACACCGAAAAATTAATTGTCATTGGACTGCCTATGATAATCTGGACTTTGGTAGTACGGATAATAGAAAAAAGCAAATTAACTAGTTGAATCAATTGCATTACGGAAAAGAGGGAATGAATGCCGCTACCTTCATATCCACTGCCTCTTTGTTATCCTAACAGCTGACTGCACGTCTGCCACTAGTCACTAACGCGCTCTATCGGAACTTCTTTCAACTATTGGAAGGGGGGGGACTGGGGGAGGGGGGGCGTCTATTTTCGCGGTTCGGATTCAAAATTTGAGGAGATGAAGGTCGTCATCTCTAAACTTCGTTCTCAGGTAGTTCTCTTCCTTCTCATACCTTAATTAGAAAATTAAACATTTGTTAGGTAAAACGAAGTAGCGTAAAATTGTTTCTCCGCCCCAAAACACGACAAACGGAAACCACCTGGCCGCTGTAAAGTTCAAATTGATCCTTTCGTACTAGAATTTCAAAATAATTACTTTTTGTAGCACCTGATCTCTACGTTGAAATCATGTTAACAGTTGAAAGTTTAAATAATAACACCGAGATGCTTTTGGATATCTTCTGACTCTTCCTGGGCGTCTGAAATCACATCACACCACAATCACGCATGCTTAAAATTAAGTTCCGTAAACTGGGGTAACTTTGGCCCACCGGGGTAACTTTAGGGCCTAAAGTTGTGTTTAAAATGCTTAAGTGGTACTGCAGAGTTCACTGTAGCTTGCAGTGAATTCACCGTAAGCTACAGTGAACTCTTCAGCACCGTTTTAGCATTTTAAACACAACTTTAGGCCCTGGACAAAGTTACCCCGGTGGGCCAAAGTTAATCTAATAATCGATTCATGTTCTTTTTCAAAATTGCGTCTGTAAAGGCAAAACAAACGGCACCACCCACAATTCATTCAATCATTCGGCATTCATTCATTCATTCATTCATTCATTCATTCATTCATTCATTCATTCATTCAGTCGTTCATTCGCTCAGCCGCCAATTCATCCATTCTTTCGTTTATTATTCATTTCTTCAGTTAAGAGGTCGCCTTGGTCAATCAGCCTGACTCGGAACACTTGTAAAATGTCCAATTTGTGGGACTCGAACAGGGCATTTCGCCAAGTTTGAACCGGATCTAAAGAAAAATAGTATTACTGCCTGGACTGTTTCCATCCTGACGCTCATAGGCTGACGCGGACGATGTTCTCGGACCTGTCACTAGAGCAGCAATCGCAGCGATCTTGAATATGGCAGGTCCACGAACTTCACCCGCGTCACCCATTGAGCGTCAGGGAGGAAACAGTTCAGGAAGCATCACTGTTCTTCATTGGATCCAGGTTTAAACTGGGTAGAATACCCTATTGCTGCGCTCTAATACCCGGGCCGCAGCTCGCGCAGCTCCTGCTCGCCCCCATCATGGTCCGCACGCTCGCCCTCGCCGCCACACTCGGCGCCCCGCCCCCGCCCGGCCCATCCCCTACTAGCGGAGTCCTGTTGGTCGGGTCCTGTCCTCAGTCGGTTGCAGAGCGCCCCGCGAGAGGGTCGGATCGGACTGGTTGGGTCGAGTCGGGTCGCTGCTCTCCCTCTCTCACTCCTCCCTCCCTGTCTCTCGCGCTCGCTCTCGCGCTCGCTCTCGCGCCCGCACCCACACTCGCCCTCCCGCTCTCCGGGAAAGGCACCCCGTCGAGGAGTCCATCCGCCAACGCCGGCCGCCGTCGACAAAGCAGAGGTGAGCGACAGTCCATACACGACGACCAAAACCGTTTAGGTTTGGAAAACTCCAACCGTTTTTATTTTCACCGCAAAAACTATCAGATACGGCACTTTTCGCTATGATAAATTAGCGTTCGCCAATGTATTCGTCTCGAGGGGGCAATAACTCCGGGAATCATGTGTACACCTGTCTGGGAATCATCAGGATAAAAATTGATCAAAATCAATAGAAATCGCTTAGAATAAGCGGGAAACTAGAGAAATAAGTACAAATCAGTCGAAATAAGCGTTTTATACCACTAAAACCCCCCTAAAAACTTATGTAATAATTATAAGCGGACGGGAATCACCGGGAATCAAGAATTTCGGGAATCATGTGTACACTTCAAAAGGGAGTTATTGCCCCCTCGATTCGTCTTTTATTTTTGAAAGTCGGTTGTAATGAAAGTGATACACCGATAGTAGGAGTTAGGAGTCTGAAGAAGTCTTCCACATGTTGTATGGTCAGTTATAAAATCTTTGGAAAGTTATGAACTACGATAAAAAGAAAGTAGATCCCTTTGCACTGAAAAAAAAAAGAATCATTGTTCCAACGACCGTCGTGTTCTTG
>NW_026267251.1:360183-363160 GCF_000697945.3 Frankliniella occidentalis | reverse complement strand
CCCCCCCCCTCAATCAGCGCTCAGCGCTCACGTACGTACCAAATTGTTTTGCGCTCTCCCTTTGCGTGATGCACCCCCTCGGCAGTAGGCGAGCCCGCCCGCCACAACACCGCATACCTGACGTGAGGGAGGATCCGGCTCACACCACAACGCCGACTATTTTCGCTTCAATTTCCGGAAGGGCGCCGGCGGCGTGGCGGAACCGCGCGACTCTATACACCCGCCGTGCGGCGCCGGCCGCCCGGGGGCGCCAGTTCTGGATAAAGGCGTGACGTCAGAACTGAACCGTGTGTCAGCCGGGCACGGCACGCCACGCCAGGGCACGCCAGCCAACGGTGCTAATTAATCGAGCCTCGCTAAAGACGCGTGCGACTGTCCCGCCAACTCATCCGGTGCGAGTGAGTGGGTGAGTGGGTGGGCCTTCTTCGCTTTCTTCACTGCTCATTTGTTTGTTGAGTTGTTATTTTTCTCCATACCCGCGCGTCCGCGCGTCTAGAATGAATTCAATTATTTCTATTATCATCCGCAACATTGCTGCGTATTCACAGTTACACCCGGAACATCCGACCAAGAGACTAGGGCTTGATCTTGATCCGACGGGGAATGACCCGTCGAGGAGGGGGCAGGGTATGCGCAGCCGTCCCCTCCTGCTCCCTCCACCCCCGACCAGAGCGAGGGGTCGGATTATTCGACCATCACGACGGCCTAATAACCCTCCTACCCCGACGTGGTCCTTCCCTCCCGGCGCCGACCAGCCTGTCATGCGGCTGCTGCTACTGCTGCTTAGCGGGTCGTGGCGGGGCGTGGCAGGCCGAGGCGTGGCGTGGCGTGGCGTGGCGGGGCGTGGCGGGGCGTGGCGGGGCGTGGGTCGAGCGGTACGTACCGGCGGCGTCGCGACAAACAGCCGCAGCAGACACACGGGGCCCTTCTCGCCCCGCCCCGCCCCGCCCCAGAAGGGGATAAGGCGGAGGAGCCTCTGTCGCACCAGTCGCACCTCGCTCGCACCGCGCGCACCTGCTCGCCGGACCAAGTGACGCCGTGTGACTTGAACCACGCGAGTTCACTCGACAGATCTAGAAATATTTTTTGTCTTGTCCCTAAATATTTACAAGAAAAAAAATGACCTGAATTCAATCAAAATTGTAAAGTTAATCAAAAGTTTGATGTTTAAAAAAATTAATTCTAGTGAAAGTTTGCAAGAATTCCCCTCTTTCCCAGTTCTTAGATTAAAATTGCAGTCATAACGTGGTAATAACACCTCTTTCGCTATTGTCGAGCCCCCAGCCGCACCCACCGCCGCGTGCCGTCCCGGATCTCGTAGTTTAGTGTGTGGCGGGAGAGGAGCCAGCTGCCCGCCTGGGTGTGAAGCCGAGTGCACCGAGTGAGTCCGCGTCGCTGACGTGAGGAAAGGACGAGGACCCCGGACCCCGTCGTCGTTTGCACGTCCCCGCCAGCGATGACGCGGCGCCGCCCCCTCTTGGAGCTCATCCTGCTGGACCCCCAGCAGCACCCCCGGCACGGAGCGCGACGCTAGACTGCGCACAGGTTTTACTGCGAGCAGGTAGGGTTGGGCATAGCGACAGCAAGGTTATCGAATTCTTCTCCGACCAATCAAAACCATCCATGTATTATTCCGAAAAGACCCACTTATTTTCAAATTTGCCGCGGATTTTTAAAATCGTTATCACATTGCCTCTTGTCAGACGACGCCCCTCATTAGTCGGTAAGGGTAGCGGTTGAGCCGGGTTGCTACTCCGGTGTACACCAGTTGTACACTGCCGATTCTGATTATCCACAACCTTGCCGATTCCTAGCCAATCACAAACCCAGGACGCCATAAAAAAATGAATAAAAAAACGGCGAGGGAAACAAGTGCCCTGGAAGTTATTTTGCGGGGGTGTAGGCTTTCGCTCGGCTTTCGCTCAGCTTTCGCTCGGCTCTCGTGTCCGTGTCCCCTTACCGACCGAGCTCTTTATTTAATCCCCGGCGGTGTGGGCGTGCAAGAGGGAAGCACGTCTGCCCGGCCTCCGCTGGCCTAACTACCTCCTCCTTCGCAAAACAAAAATAATAAAAATAAACAAGAAAGAAAATTAAGTTGACACTCTTTGCATGAATTAACAAATTATAATGTATACTACTTGCACTGTAAAGGATAGTCACTTCTTTGCCCGAACAGAGCGACGTATGTTTTCATCGCTCAATAAAATGAGTGATATTTGCAACCGAAAATATCGCTCCCACGGCCCGGAGTCACAAAATTGGATTCAAAAAGTCGCTCTCCCAGGAGCGATTTAAGTCACTCGTCGACTTTCAGTGTGCATGCCTGAGAAAATACAAAATATTGAATGCGGTTTGTAATTGTGTTACCCCGAGCGGGGCCTGGCGAGCTAGCTGGCCGTGGCCAGTCCACTCTTTTTGGCCCACCAACAACGGACCGCCATCCGTCTCTGGATATCGGAGAACTCATTAGTGGCACATTTTTCCACGAAATCGCGCCAGAAATACGAAGCGAAATGGGGGCAGCCGACGCGCAACCCCACACGCCATACCAACGCCGCTACCACCACCCCCAACACCAACACGATTAGCCTCATGATCACGACATCCATGCTCTCCCAGAGGAGCCCTACGTGCCCCGCCCCGCCCTCCACTGCGCTCCGGACTGTTCGGCGTCCTAAGGTCGATCAGGCCCTAAAGGTCGCGGGCACCGCTGATATCCACACTCAACTGTTTGCTAGAGATAACTAGCTATCCCAAATGTGTTTTCCCCCTGGGCCTTTCCTCGTTCTCTTTCTTCTCCGTATTCAACGCCCATGTGCTTCTCAGAACCCTGCCCCGCCCCCGCGGTGCACTATCGGGCTCGGGGGCAGCAGGACGCGCGCGACCCCCCCCCTCAGACACACACTTGATAAAATGCACGTTGAGAGGGGGGGAGGGGTAGGAGGGGGAGAAGACACCACAGGTGAGACCCCCGCCC
>NW_026267251.1:354072-360033 GCF_000697945.3 Frankliniella occidentalis | reverse complement strand
GGGGGGGGGGAGGGCACGGCTTCGTCGTCCTATACCCGGAAGGCCCTTCCGGCAGAGCTAAGAGGTATTGCGTTTCGATCTGATCGCTTCTGGGGCGCTACTGGTGCGATCAGCCCCTCCCCCTCTCCCCTCATCCCGCCGCTCTCCTACATCGTCCTATACGTAACGCGCGGAAGGGGGGAGGGGGGGGGACAGCAATTTTGTACGCTCTTAATTCGCATTCGCACAGAAGAAACGACAGGCCGGCATGTAGCCGAGCGGCCGCTGAAGGAGGAAAAGGAGGCTCATCTCCAACTAGAAGAGAGCGGCTGCGGGAGAGTCACGTGTCGCAGCCGCCTGCTCCTGCTTATTCGCTTGAGTCTCCTTTTTTGTTGCGTTTGCTTTGAAATCGTGTGTGTGTATGTTGCCTGGCGCGCGCTCGCGGAGCAGGGAGAGAAATAAAGTAGGGGGGGGGGGGGAGGAGGGAGGCTACCGCGGAGCAAGAGAACACACAGATAAAGATAAAACCGTGCTCGCCTTTTTCTCTCACCTGGTAACGAGGGCGTGTCAAAGCGTGCCCTCCACACACTCACGTGTGTTGTTCTGACCCTCGGACCTCTCGCAGCCGTGCCTGCTTTTCTCCTCTCCCACCACATGACGCGCGGTTGCTCTCCCTCCATCTACTATACCGCCGACAAAACACGTATTCAAACATAAGCCGCAGAAGTGACTGACATATGCACACAGCTTTGTCGCCCGCGCGGGTTAAAAAAGATTATGATGTTGTCCTTTTATGTTGTTTGGAATTTTAAGTTCTATTTTTTTTAACACCCCGCTCTAAGCTTTATGATAAAAAAATACGAAAACAAAATGCCTAAAAAAAGGCCTACGAACCTTGGAAGGCACGGTGCGTAGTACGCCGCGAATAATTACTAATCGGTGTTATACACTATCATAAGGCGCGACGCGCAGCGTAAATAGAGGAACGGAGCGAAATTAGTTTGGTATACATTAAGCCCCCTTCCCCTCTCCAGGGAGAGAGAGAAGGAGATGTATCTCTTCCCCCAGACTGACACTGGGTGGGTTCTGCTGCGCGCTGCTCGCTTTATGTCTCCTTGTTTGTTTTCTCCCCGGCGGCTCACGGCCGCCAATGTCGCCGCTAGAGGCGACGAGGGGGAATTTGCACTCAGTCGCGTCAAAGCATTTTACCCTCTCTCCTCCCACCACCACTTCCGTCCCTCCCTCTCTCTCTCTCTCTCTCTCTCTCTCTCTCTCTCTCTCTCTTGCTCTCTCTCTCTGTCGCTCTCTCGCTTGATCTCTCTTTCGCTCTATCTCTCCCTCCCTCTTTCTCTCCTTCTCTCTTTCTGTGGGGTGCGAACAGTAACAACAGTACCTACCTTCCCCAACCCCAAACCCTGTCGGAGGATCCCCGGATGGTTAAATAAGAAACGAGGCTTCTCTGTCTCGAGTTTCGAGCGTGCACGACATTATTGTCTCCAATCAAGGATTTCGCGTTCCAAACAAAAATGTTTGGTTATTTCCAAGCAGAATGATGGGGGGGGGGGGGGCATGCATTCGGAACCGGTCAAACTTCTTGAAAACGCCTTCTTGGAAAATAGTGAGTTCTGATTGGAAACCGGGGCTCTCTGCTTGGAGACAGATAAATCTGCTTTGTCACACACACGCTTACACACACACACACACACACACACACACACACACACACACACACACACACACACAACACACGTCCACCTCCCTCCCTTGACTTCCGCGCCCCTCTCCCGGAGGGCGCTCGCCTTTCGGCCTGACTGACCCCGTCGCTTTTCATTCCCGACTCTCGCGATCCCCATCCCCATTCACAGCAGCAGGAAGCACGGCTGGCCGCCTGCTCGCGACCCTCGCCCCGTCCGCCACGCCCTCTCTCTCTCTCTCTCTCTCTCTCTCTCTCTCTCTCTCTCTCTCTCTCTCTCTCTCTCTCTCGCCCCATCATCATGAATCACCGAAGCAATTGTCTCCCAATCTTTGCCGACAACGCCGCCCCGCCCCGCCGAGCATCAATCGGTGTCGCCCCTCCGTTCTTCACAATACACTTCGCGGCGTTGAAAAGAGAAAAAGAGTGCGACAGGTTTTGTGTTGGTTCTTGTTGTTCAGTGAAGCCGTCCGGACGGCGCAGATGACGCTGCGGCGAGGAGCCCCGGGAGGTGCGCCCTCTGAGAGGCAGGCGCTACAGAGAATGCCTCTCCCGGAGTATCCAGGTGTCACAACGTAACGCATGTTGATAATCATTCATATTTTCTACTAAAGCATCACCTTTGGCGGGGACGAAAATCGTGTTGGAAAACCGGGGAACATAGAGCGCTGAACTGAAGTTAAATACAATGCAATACGATCCAAATAGAGCGAGATTGTGAATCCAATTTGATGACTCCTGGAGGGGCGATATAAATTACATCGCTCGTTTGGAGTCACTTTCGCGACGAATATGACTTATTTTGAGTCATTTTCGCAAACGTCGATCGTTTAGAGTCGTTTTTGCGACATTTTCGTTTCGCAAAAATGAAGTCATAGGTCGCTCTGTTCGGGCAAGAAAGCTCGTTCTACGTTTTACAGTGTACTTTTTGATCCAAAGTGATTAAGTTTCGCCATGTGCATTAAAAGAAAATCGTTGAAAAAAAAATACAAAGATTAATCAGTTAACCTTTGGCATTTCCTGTCGCACTACGCGTTAACAACACCCAGGAGGCGTGTGGTGCTGGCTGTCAGCGGGAGCGCCTGCGAAGGGAGGGATAGGCCAGCCGCTCAACAGCAGGGTCGACGGCGTGGCCTACCAGGCGCCCGCGAATGGTGGGATAGGCCACCCGCTCGACGGCGGAGTCGCGACTGCGGCCTACACAGTGCCCGACGTCTCGCCCCGCCTAAGCCATCCAAGCCGTGTAAGCGAGCGATGAATTTTGCAGTGCTGCGCAATTTCCACGACCGACGCATGAGCTGTTGTGCGAAAAGACAGCTACAGTAAAAAAAAAATAGTCGCAAGAGTTAAAGGGAACTTTTTCATTTCAATAAAAAAAAAAAAATAAAAAAAAAAAAGGATAAAGGAAAACTGCGAGATTTATTTTTACACACACCAGCCACTGCCATATTTTTCATCGATCGACGAGAATGTGTTGTTGTCGTAAATTTACGACCCCGTTTTGCAAATGATCGCGTTTCTTTGTTCTCACCGGACTTGTGCCTTGCCCCCAGGACGGCCGCCATGTCGCACCCCAGCAGCCTGCTCCTCACGGCGCTCTTCCTCACGGCCTCCATTGCGAAGCCGACCTCCAACTTCAGACAGGTGAGCGGTAATCCACTTGCGTCGACTTTGTTAGGGCAAATTCGTCGGATAATTGCACGCGGGCACCTCACCCCCCTCCCCTCCCCTCCCCTCCCCTTTTCAAGCGGCTTACGACGTACCCCGTCGGGGCGTATGCTAGCTGACTGGCATGCAAAACGATATTTTCATGCCTCTCTCAAGGCACTTAAATGGACCAAAGGCACGAAAACTTTACACCTTACGGAAGTTTTCATCGGGCCTTTTGGAGCGGTACGCGTACGTTTATTCGTGCGCAACGCATCGATGCACAAGACGTCCAGGGTATAAACAAAATAAAAATGAATTAAAATGAAAATACAACTTATTGCTGGTGCGACTGATATCCGAACTCACACCCACCCTTAAACGTGCCTCGGTGTTTTCTTATGTGTCAGCGGAGTTTCTCGAGGCCGACCGCCGACCGCACGCGTATGCCCAAACGCGTATTCAAAGCTTTCGCTATGCCAACCCACCCCTCCTCCCCCACCCCGTCTCCTCAGAATATGAGCTATTTAGTTTGTGTCCGGCAAGCAAAAGCACGCCGAGGTCTGGAAAAGCACTGCCGCCGCCGGTCCGAGCGAGCGAGCCTCGAGGGGGACGGAAACCAGAAGAGTTGGAAGGGAGGGGGAGGGGTGGATATTTCTTTGCTATAGGCTTCTACTTTGTGGTGCAGCGGTATGTGAAAGTGCCTCGGGCCCGCGTCCCCGCTCTCGGCGGAGAGCAGCAGCAGCCGAGTCTGCTTCATAATGGAATGAATAAGGGAGGGTGAGGGAGGGAGGGAGAGGGAAATAAAAATAGAGCATAGCACGGAGATGTGGGAGCGCCATGCTGACGGTACGGATCTCCAGCAGCAGTGGAATGCATGTAGGGGTGGTCTTTTCCAGGTGAGTGCGCAGAACGCGTATCAGGGGCCCGCACCACGCGGCGGTCGACTATGCTGCAATGACGCTTTTCACATTTTCAATCTGCATTGCCTTCTCAGAGTGCAGTGCACGAAGAGTGCACTGTGAGCAAAAGAACAGTAACGTTTAAGTCTGGTAGACAATTCGACTGGTCAGCCATTTGCTCAACCCCCACAAAAGCTCTGCCTTCTGCAAAACGTAAAAAGGCCGACCAAGCGGGGCACACACAAGGTAAAACATAATGATGTTATGGATTTGGTGACAGGTTTTACAACGGCTTTTGTCGCACAACAATGTTTTTTACATGACAACGAATTTCGCTCAAGAGTAAATGATTTTCTTTTGTCAAAAGAATTAGATCTTGAGTGACAATGGTTTTTTTTATAAGTAATTTATAAGTAAACGCTTTAATTATTCCCTAACAAACATTGCTATTACATCACAAACAGCGTTGTTGTTGTTCAACAATGAAAGTCAGCAGAAAAATCTGAAAACAATTTGTTGCTAAGTAGCAACATTACTTTTTACGGTGTTTTACAGTGCACCTTGCGTTTCCTGATTTCTGTGACAGTCTTGTACCGATTAGCTGCTGCTGCGCCGTTAGCCGAAAGGGACGAGTGCAGCGAACACGTCTCTGTTACGCTCTCCTTTATCACCGGACCTGGTTAGGGCGTCATTAAGAAGCCGTTAGTAGAGCCAGCGAGTGATATACTATGTCTGCAGGTCCGGAGCAGCTGGCAGCCCTAGCAGGGAGAGGGGGGGACAGCTGTATGGGTCTCAGACTAGAAACCCAAGAACACACACGTCGCGAAACTAATTCACGACACCACAACAGAGGCGCGACCACTTCTGCTCACACTTTGATGGCAGAAATATAATGGGGGGTCCCTATGGATAGACTCCAATGTGATCGTCATCCTTTTGGGACAGTAAACTTTGAATTCCCCGCCGGCCCCCTCCCTATAAAGTCGCACGAAAGGGATCAAACCATCAAACCTGCACTGTTAAAAATAGTAGGGAGGTTTACAGGAAAATTTTCCTTGGACGCAAGTAGTAAAATTACAATTTGTAATCGTAAAAATGCATGCAGTACGTACTAACTTAAAATCCATTCGCGAGTAAAAAATGTGCTCTCGTAAATTTACAACTTATGATTATAATTCGAGTTTACAAAAATTTTGTAAATTTACGACGATCTTTTTCACAGTGTGAGTGCCGACAGGCTGCCGCACCTCCTCGGCTGGGGCGGTGGGGTCACCCCACCACTGGGGTGGCGCGGCGTTTAGGAGGCGTGCTCCGGGGCGAGCGAGGCGAGGACGAGAGGCGTCGCAGGCCAGCCGGCGGCGGCCCTCAGCAACAAGTCGAGGAGGGCGCCGCCACTCCCCTCCCCTCTCCCCCAACCTCCGCGGCAGAGGCGAAGGGCGAGTGTGCTGAGCCGTGCTGAGCTGTGCTGAGCGCTTACAAAGTGGCCCCCCTATATCTCATAGACAGACGGGGCGGCGGCGGCAAGTGCGGCAGGGAGCGAGAGCGATAGAGAGAAATGGGGTAGAGGCATGGAGATAAATGAGGAGGAAGGAGGACGGAGGCGACGAAGGGGAAGGTCGCGCAGGGCGTCTTTGGCGGTCGGTCTTTTGCGGGGGCGGGTGCAGCGCGCTTAAAAAAGGGAGCGAGAGAAGAGAGAGATGAGATAGTGCAGGAGAGAGAGAGTGAGAGAGAGTGGGGGGG
>NW_026267251.1:351817-353917 GCF_000697945.3 Frankliniella occidentalis | reverse complement strand
GAGGGGGGGGGGCTGATTGTCTGTCCGCAACGGTGGGCCAGGCCAACTGGTAGGCCACTGGTGGGCGCCGTCAGCAGCACTGAGTGAGAGTTGCAAAACCCCTCGCGTCGGCGTCGCGTCGTGGGCAGCCCTCCCGCCTGTCGGCCCCAGAGAGGGGGGTGAGGGTGGGGGTGGGGGCGAAGCGGAGAGGAGGAAGAGAAGAGCGGCTTGAAAACGGATTATTGGCGTACACTTCACTTTGTGGGGCCACTCTATTTCGTTATCGTTTTATTTTCTGTTGACATATATATGTCAATCAAAGCTTTTTGGTCGTGGTCTTCCTTGTCGAGCGGGAAAAAACAACCACCGACCAGTCGGGCGAGTGGCCTGGACCCGCCTGGAGACCAAACAAACCCTTTCGTCTTTGCTTCTCTCACCGAAGAAGGTTAGGTGGCGGCTGGTGACCGAGCAGGCGGCTGTCTACGAAGGATAGGGGTTGGCGCTGAGCCGGGGGCGTTTGGGGGCGCGGGGGGCGGAGCGGGGGCGGAGCGGGGACGGAGCGGGGACGAGTCGGGAATTAGACACGTATCCATCGGTGTCGACCAGAAAGAGGGTGGTGTGGTGGGAGGGGGCAGGAGAGGAGCGGAGCGGGGAGAACCGAGCAGGAAGGAGTGTCGTGGCAAGACATCGGGGAGGAGGTAGGGGATGGAGGAGCTGGGGGACCCCGCTGCGTCGCGCTCCGCGGGGAGTTTGCAAATATACGCGCAATAGAACAAACTTTCCCCTCCAAGGTTTTCTTTTCTTTCTCTGCGCCGCGGCCGCGGCCGCCCGCAGCTGCATGCTACGTCGCATAACGGGGGGTCGCACGATAAGGAGAAGACGCGGGGGCGGCGGCGGCGGCGGCGCGCTGCTGGGGGACGCTGGACCGGCGCGCTTCTCCAGAACGACAGGCCATTGCGTCTCCTCCCCCGTTCTCGTTCCACGGACCTAATCCGCCCCCAAACACACACCAACAAACACACACGCACACACACACACACACACACACACACACTCAGGCAAACACATCCACGCGAAATCGTCCAAATCCCAACGCGCAAGGCCCGGGCGCGCGGGGCGAATGGGGTCCAGGTCCATCCAGGACGTCGAAAACGGCTGCGCGCGAGCGTCCCGACGTCCCTCCCGCACCCAGCAGTACGGTCGGCCGCGGAGCCCCCCTACGGGCCACTCGCATAAATGGGAGCCCGGAGCCTCCAGACTATGGAGTCTTTGCCAACTGGATAGACAAAAACATTCCCACGTGGAGGGGGGACGCTGCATCTGCGCCTGCCTATTAGGCAATATTTACACGTCATTACCGATTATGGGTGTGGGGATCATCCAGAAAGCACTCCCGTCAATCGCCGTTACGAACCTGCCACGCCCAGTACGCTCAGTCAGCCTATGCGAGCTCTCATGGCGCCCGACAGGTAGGCAACGTCTTTCCCTGCAGTGCACGCGTGTCGTGCGGTGTGGCCTATCCCGAGTCTCGCAGGCGCCCAGCTCCTGTAGTTTTGTCGTACACTTTCTGCCCGATCGCAGGCAGGCGAGGCGAACGCAGAAGCACGATGTGTATTCGTGGTATGGCAACACTCAATGATAGAGCCTCAGACGCCAATGTCGTCGCGACCCCTCGCTGAGCCCGCCGGACCGAATTCGCGGACCCCCGAGTAGTTGAAGCAGCGTGGCTGGCTAAGTCGAGTAGAATGGGGGAGGAGGGCGACGGCGGCGGCCTGTGTGAGTGCAGACTACACAGCCCGTGCAAACACCCCGACGTGGATCCCCCTCGACGCGTGCAAAGGTTTTCACACCCACCTCAGCACACAAACACGCACACACAACAAAAACACCCCAAACAAGGCGTTTAACATCATTCACGCTGTAATGTGCACCCCCCCCTCTTTCTCTCTCACACACACACACTCGTTCAGTCAACCCCTTTCTCTCATTAGCAGCTCCATTCAAACACACACACAGACACACGAACGCGCGTACGCACGTACGCACAGCCACAAACACGATCACGCTTAATTTCTCCTCCGTCCTATCGGCCCTGTTCAGGTGCGTCATCTGACCCCCCCC
>NW_026267251.1:346649-351767 GCF_000697945.3 Frankliniella occidentalis | reverse complement strand
CCCCCCGCCGCCGTCGGCGACCGACACTACGCCTCCCGGGCCACAAACATAGGGTGCTCGTCAAATAAAAGTGCGCGACATTTGGGGATGCGTGACAGCGCGACAATATTTATAAACACAAGTCAACGTCAGCATATGCGTATGGTGTGTGTGACATATGTGTCCCCTTTCTAAGCACTTTCAAGAATGAGATTGTCACTCAGTTTTGAGAGCACCTTGTAATTCCCTCCGCTTTCCTTCTCTCCCATTCCCATATCCCACGTCTTTTCCTGTAGCGCACATTGGTTGCTGCTGATCTTAAATTAAAGAGTGGCTTCCCTTAAACGCGTCCATCGCAGAGCTTACAAAAACCATGGCCATCTCCCCCTCTGACGGGAGTGTGTACAGTACATACTTTTCTGGGCTTTGCCGCCCCAGGGTGGCTGCAAGAAACACACGCAAAAAAATAATAATGAAAAACTCTCTCCAATTTGTATGACTCTCCGTCCCATTAGTCCAGCATAACGTGCGTAATTTGTGTTTTTGTCGGAGTAAATGCTTTTTATACAGCATGACGATCGCAAGGGAGGCACGTGACGAGCATTAACGCTGGCTGCCCCACAAAGCAGCTTTCTGGCAGTTCTGAAAAATGAGATGTACTCGGATATATTTCGACATTCGCAAATTAATGGCAACGTGCCCTTTAAAAGTGAACAGATTTTGTGTCCTAAAAGGGGGGGGGGTACTCCAAATTACTTGATCAACTGGTGAAGAGACACGTCAACAAAGGTTTTTCATACCACATCATGAATGGTGATCGCGAGACAGCAACTATACGCATAGGTAGCCTGATCTGACACCCGCAATGTCATCTCACTGATCCCACCTTACAACTTCAACTACTTCTCCCATCCTACTAACGCCATAGGAGAGGCGAAATGCGGGCGGCCAAAGCCACCTGTTGAACGACGACCCTTGAGTTCCAAATCTTTCCCTCTCTCTCCACTCTCCCGCCCCTCTCTTCCTTCAGCGACCACTCGACTAAGCAAATAGTCGGGAATAAATTCACCAACCGTTGTAGTTGGCAACCCTCCATATCCCATCTCACAAGTTAAGATCCGCATTTGAGGCATTTTACTTTATTTGTTTTTTCCGTCATTGCGTTTGTGTCTTCTTTGATGTAAGGCTTAAAGGTCACGTGTGTACCAACAAGTCAACATTCAGTCGAGTCCTTGTCTAAGGAAAGAACAGCACATCCTCCACGTCACGCCCGCCCCCGGGGGCGGCGCCGCGTGGCGTAGAGGGGGCGGGGGCCTCGCTTAAGGGGGGCGGCGGGCGGCACGGAGCGCGGGCGGAGCGGGCCGCAGCCGTGCCGTCACAAAAACTTATTGGTATTCTGCTTTGCGGCCGGTGATATCATCTCCTCCAGGCGAGCGGGAGCGGGCCTCGGGCCGGGCGCAGCGGAGACAGACGAGGCGGGAGAAAGAGGGACGCAAAAAGTAATAATCATCCCTCCCTCCAACGGGCCGTAAGAAACTCGTCCACCACCGCCCGGCCCAGGCTCCTGTTCGCCATAAAATTGTCGTAGGGAGCGTGGCGTGGCGAGGCGTGGCGGTGGCGGGGCGGGATCAAGGGGCCAGTGCTTTTAGCGGAACGAACGCGGTGGAGAGTGAGGAGGGGGGGCGGGACGGGGCGGGTCGAGGTGGGCTAGCGGCGTGACGCTGCGTGCGCTGCGTCGCGCTGTCCTGGTGCCGATGCCAATGCCTCAGCTCTCCTCCTACGGTCTGCTGTGGGCGGCCCGCCATCAAAAAGATACAGTGACCAATTTACAAACGCGACACACACTCTAAAAAAAATTAATACAAAAATTTGTAATTTGGATATGCAGTTTTTTCAGCATCCATGATACAAAAAATTGTATTCTTTTGGATATAAAAATAAATTTGTAACGTGGATACAAAAATTTGTATCCATCGATACAGAATAAAACATTTCGTTGTATGCTCTGACACATAAGAAAAAGAGATTTTTTTTCTCTTGGATGTCTTATTCTAGACGTTTCACTCTCATCACAGACGATTAACTTCAATGTAGTACTTTACCTTACCGGGATTTGAACCCCGAACCTCTGGGTTGGGATTTGACGCCCTAGCCCACGCGGCTAAGGCGACTGCCTGCGAGCAGTCGTGCTCCGACCCGGTGTCGTTCTCACCCGTCTACTGGTTTGCCCCAGAGCCTTTCCCATAGCCATCGAGCTTTCAGATGGCAATTCTATGTTAATGCTTTGGGAACAGATTTTATTTTCCATGTTGCCGCAGTCAGTCTAACAGCTACTCGAATCGTGTCCAATTTGAACGTTAAATCGGCGAATCTTTGAACGCAAATATAGATTTCTGTTTCCGTGTTACAGAAATTTGTATTCCGGTTACAGAAATTTGTAATCCGAATTCTAAAACTTTTAAAATAGTATAAAATTTTGAAATAAATGTAGAATTTTGTATTGTTTACAAATTTTAAAAGAATATTACAAGATTCTGTATCATCATTATGAATTTCTGTATCACAGTGCCCGGATACAGAAAACTGTATCAAATTTGATACAAAAATCTGTAAATTTTTTTAGAGTGCAAGCATGCCTCATCGCGACACGGCAAAAACGGCTGCTCGGTTTTCAAGCAGAGGTCCCGTGTTGAGCTCCCATAAAAGTGCTTGAAAATCAAGCAGCAGTTTTGCCCTGGAGATAAAAAAACAAAACCATAAATGATTACCACCCTACAGGACTGGATAGATTGGCCAGGTTAGCTAAATCCGTGAAAGCTTGTAATATTTGTTGCACTTCCGTATCTGAGAAAATAGCTGTCGGAGCCGGCACTTGGCTTAGAAAACGAGGAATTTGATACCGTAGGTAATCTAAAAGTTTTATTGATCTTCGCAGTCCGCCGAGCGAAATGCTTTCGCTTTGACAGTCAATTTCTTCAATGGTGGAAGAGTTAATGTGATAAGTTATCACGAGTTTTCGTAATCTATCAGCTCAGAGGGCGAATCACTTTTGTGAGCGTGCCTCCAGCCGCCTCCTATGCAGACAGAGGACCTATATGGTTATGCCACTCGCCTCGGGAGCGATGCAAAAGGGTGGGTGCGGGACATTTGGAGAAGCAGCAGGACAGCGTTCTTCCCTTACTCCAGCCCGGCCGGCCCGGCCGGCCCGGCCCCCGCCCGCACTGTCGTCACTGGAGAAGGTCGCGTCCTTTTCCAGGGCCCTTCCCCGACGCTGCTCCCCATGTTTATGGGTGACTACTCGGAACTCCCCTCTACCATGTTTGTCCGGCGGGCTGAGCGGAAACCAAACAAACCAAAAGCAAGACGAGCATACAATGAGTACTCTGCGGGCTCCCCGAGTGAAAGGGCGCGGAGATACTGCGGTTTTTCAGAGTCACACATAAGAAATTGCCTGTTTACGAAACTATTGAGTCGGTCCTTTTGTCTTCCGGTTACCATTTACTTCCCCCGTACGTACGATCATGTTCCCTGCTAGGCCAGACCCGCCGCCTCCGGCCACCCATGGGGCCAGAGTTCGGCCGCCTCCCATAGGAGCCCCATCGGGGGGCGTGTGTGTCGGTCGCAGGGGCGGTTAATGGTACGGCAGGGTACGGCCCCCGACGATGCCCCCGCGGCCCCTTCGCCCGCCCCCGCCACCTCAACGGACGAGCGGGCCGTCTGCCTCATCAGGGACACCCGCTCCGCTCATCGCCACCCTCCTCATCAGCCTCCTCCCCTCCGCAAACCCACGCCATCTCCACAAACACCCTCACTCAAGAGCACGGCCTTTCAACGGAGGAACATGCACCTTTGAGGAGGTAATTTGCAACTATTCTGCGCGTGTAATGAATGGCGCCTTTACACAGTGCAGACAGGGGGAAAAAGGACTGCTTGAAAAACACCATTTTTATTGAAACCGAGAATAAAGTGCTTGGTTTTCTCAAGCAGTATCGTTTTGAATAGCAGCGGCACGATCGCACTCAAAAAAGGACCGTGCCGTGTGGACGATGTCCTTGAGACAAAAACAAACACAAACCGGTAAAAAAAAAATTAAAAAAATCGCAAACAAAACGAATCATTGTGTCGCCACAATTACCACATGTTTTAATAGCAGCCCACAGAGGGCGGCTGACGCGCTCGACGTCCGCGCACGGAGGGTCGCTATCCGACGGGATAAACAACAATGTTCTGGTTCCAATACTGCAAAGTGGCACGCTACTCGATATTATTAGCGACTCACTTAGCCGTCCTAGGGGAGCCCCCGTCCCACTGGCGGGAGGGCCCTTGATAAGGGTGTGCATCAGCCGTGAATAGGGCGGCTCTCGCCACGGCCACGGGTCCCCCTGGGGGGGGGGAGCGCTATACAGTTTCAGAGTCCCGGCGCCTGCTCCGCTCTCTGCTCTACCCTGCAGTCTGGAAAGTATGAGTCAATCCCTAAAGCCGAAGCCGCGCGCTTTATTTTCGATCGGATTTCGACGAAGCTTCATTACGAAGCTCGCGGCGGCGGCAGCAACAGCAGAGCGCCCGGCCGCGGCGACCCCCGCGTCCCCCGACTATACTGCTGGCTCAAGTTGTCGCTTTGTGCGTCCCTTAGCGTCCGCTCTCCATAGCCGAGCCGGCCCGGCAAGCGCCGCCTTGTGAACCGCGTGCAGAGAGCCGGTCCAAAGGAACAAGAGCGGTAGGGGAGGGGGGTCATCGAGGAGGCAAGTGACTGACGCCAGAGAGTTAAGGAATACGGAGCGGGGGGTGCAGGGGAGGGGGTAAGGCGGAGAAATACTCCCCAACAGTCGAACGGGCAGATCCAGACCGCTGATTTGCTTTCTGCCACGCCCACGCTTAGGCCGCTCGCCTCTCTCCGCCCCCGCAATGCCACGCCACGCCCAGCCACGCCCCCGGCGGGTTAAAGCACATCGTAGCCGCACAAGCTCAACTCGGCAACAACTTTGCCGACGCGGATGACGTCCGTATCGTTCTGCCCCACGCCCCGACGTGAGCGCATCCATCGCTATTATTTGGCGAGGGAGAGAGGGGGAGACGGAGAGGGAGAGGGAGAGGGAGGAGAGAGAGAGAGAGAGAGAGAGAGAGAGAGAGAGAGAGAGA
>NW_026267251.1:337841-346434 GCF_000697945.3 Frankliniella occidentalis | reverse complement strand
CAACCCCCCGCCCAAGGCGATCCCCCTCGACTAGTTCCGAAGGGCTGCTGCTGCTCCTTCCTTGCTCGTCGGGGAAACAATATTAATGGATTCGGAAGGCAAAGCCAACCCCATTACATCGTTAAAAAAACAAATTGTAAAAGCTGCGTCGAAACTGCCGTGAAACGACGAGAAGGAAAGAGACGTAGCCACTGCCACCTCCCTTTCGGCCCTGGAGGGAAATGGGAACGTGGTAATAACTCATTATCGACCCCGGAGACGGTAGAGTACTGCTTTGTTCAGGAGAAAATGAGAGAGAACGTCTGTCGCTAAAATAGTCAACCTCTCCTCTAGCTTGCCTTCCCCGCGATCAAAGAGAGATGTTTATAGGGTGAATCAGCCATACCTTGGTATTTTGATGTTATGGACGGGGTAGAACGAGTGATCGGCGCACACCCGCGCGGCACGAAACGGGCACGCTGTACCTGTACCGTCCGGTGGGGAATGCGCTGCGCCGAGGCCTGCGGTGCGGTTCCAAGTAACTCCTACGGTACGGTCCGGCCCGTCCGGCCGCAACTCCCAGCACGTGCACTGCGGCCGCCCCCGGGCCGCCCCCGGGCCGCCCCCGCCGGGACTCCTACCGCCCAATCAGCCGTGGGCCGTCCGGCCGAGCTATGGGCCATTACCGCCAGCCGAAGCACGCGCCCGCACTTAATACCATAGGCTTGGCCGCAGAATCGCGATGAAAAGTTGTCGGTGCGGAATCACATTTGCTTATTTTGTTGTTTGTTTTATATATTTTTTGTTTTGTTCCTTACTCGCTCAGTACTCGCTCTTTGCCAACCAGACAAGAGCACGGCGGCGGCACCTGCAAGACTCGGGGTGGTTCAACCCGCAGTACACGCATGCATGACAAAGGCAAGATGTTGCATACCTAATAACTGTTGTGTTCTGCGTCAGTTCTGCTGCGTCTCTACTTGGTTGTTTTTCTCTTGTTGTTTTCTTAAAGGAATTGATATTTTGGCGTAAAAAAAGTCACTAACTTGATTTTGACTTTTCAAAGGGACCTGGTTAGTTTCAGAAGTAGAACGAACATTACATTTCTTGGGTCGGGACCCCCCGGGGGTTGGGGACGGAGTGGGATCTTTTCACCTTCTCCGTTTGTGCCGTGACCCAATTCTTCAGACAGACAGATGGCCCAGTTGAAGATACTATGGCGAGGCGGATTGAATAGAGAACGGAAATAGGGCCGGAGCCGGGCCAAAAAGAATAAAAACATCGAGAGGGGCGGAGAGGGGGGCAATGAGAATGGGGCCGTTCTAAAAGGGAAAATGGTGCGATCCACGTGACAACAACACCTTCATGGGAGTGCCAACCGGCAACTGGTTGTTCGCACAGGTTGCTCGCAGCACTGTGGAAAAAAGTAGGGAGGTTTACAGGAAAATTTTCCTTGACGCATATTGTAAAATTACAATTTGTAATCGTAAAAATACATGCAGTATGATCGTCTTCAAATCCATTGTCGAGTAAAAAATGTGCCCTCGTAAATTGACAACTTAAATTATAATTCGAGTTTACAGTTTGTTTGTTTTTGTAAATTTACGAGGGTATTTTTCCCAGTGAACGCAAAGCCTCCCACTCCCCCTCATTCCTCTCCATTGGGGTGCGCGAGTCAAGGAAATAAGCGTCCCCTCATCATAATGCGGCTTGTGCCTCACCTCGCAGCTCTGTGATGAAGCAATGCTTGTTACGGGCTAAACACGGCGCGGCGGCGCGTCAGCAGGCGCGGTCAGCACTCTCAGCACTCCGGCACCTGCAAAGTTAAAAAAAAAAAAATCAAGTATGGAAAGTTATTTTAAATACCAGTATTTCAGTATTTAGAATCGTGAGCATATCACGTCACGACAGAACGAAATAAGGAATCAAAGCGGAGTCCCTCCGTTTTAATGCCTGAGCTAATTGGCTTGCGACCCGTGTGCTCCGAGCTACTTGCAGCTTCTCTCCAATAAGGGGGTGGGAGGGGAGGTTTGGCAGGCAGAGAGCGGGAGAGAGGGGGGGGGGGTCAGGAAGTCGCAGGGGAGGGGAGGCGTCACGTTACTTGGCACCACCCTCCCCTCCATTGGCGCTCGACAGCATCTTGCCCTAAATTATCGTCCGGCGGTGTAACTGTAGGAAGGCGGCGCGGGAGGAACCGGGGCCGGGCTCGGGCCCCGCGGCCGCGGCTTAGGCTATTGAGCACAAGTCAAATACGCGAGCAGGGACGCCCGCAGCGCCCGGCGAGAGGATACTGTCGAAAAAAAATATTTGTTCAATATAAATAGTTGTATAGTGGAAATAGTGGTTTCCCATTACGCAAGGACGCAACAGTCGCGAGGTCGATGGAATTGTTCTTAACAGTTGAACTCGACAAAATGTTGATTCTTACTTTTTTCGTCTACCAACGATTGCAGCCAAATAGTGAGAGAAAAGTGTGCAGTTCCAGCACGTATGAGTAAATGTGTGTTTCTATGAGGGGGGAGGATTCGTTATGTGGGTCACAGAGGGTGCACTTGGGCACGGCGCGCGCCGCCGGCGTGAGCGTGTGCGGGAGCGCGGTACGTGACGAGCTTACAAAAGACTTAATTTTTACAAAATTCTCCCCGCTTAAAAAAGAAGAAAAAAACGTTTGATGCTTGAACAGCCCGGCATAGCGCTGCTGAATGGTCGTGGGAGGCAGAGAAAAGAAGAACTCAGCTCGACGAAGAGAGAATGTATACCGCTGCTCAACAGCCGGCCCGCGCCGCGGCAAACCCCTTTGTTTCTCTACTTCGCTCTCCTTTTGGATATGCCGTTAATGAAAGGTGACGATGGGGGGCGTCTTTTGTGCCGAGAACAACGACGCAGGTGTGAACAGAAGGCGTGCCGCTTTTTGATCATAAAACACCATCACGCCCGTGCCATACATTACTCTTGCATTTAAAAAGAAAATCTACCTTTCAGACCTGTTGAGCTTCTAAGTCAGAGACAACGTGACAAAAGTTGGTTTCGAGGGATGTGGAACTGGACACAATATATGTGTACACCGGGAAAAACATTCCGAAACAATTGTGAAACAATCGGATACAATCACACACAATTCGAAACGATCACACACAATCCGAAAGAATTACACACAACCAGAAAGAATCACACACAATCCGAAAAAATTACACGCAATCAGAAACAATTGCACACAATCACAATCAATTAATAATACACAATCATACGATCTAGAACAATTGACTCGTGTTCGGAAACAATCACGCACAATCAGGAACAATCATACAAAATCGGAAACAATCACTCAAAATCGGAAACAATCAAAATTGTTAAAATGATGTCCCAATATTGACCCAACAATCGGAAACAATCAGATACAATCATCAACACAATCATACACAATCTGAAACAATGATTGTCTAGACACAATCAAACCCGGTTGGGTTTTACTATTTTACTATTTCAAATTGCAATTATATGACACACATCGTGGAAAATTTACTAGCACCTCGTATCGACTTTGGAAGTGAAAAACTGACCAGTCACAAACTTCCATCATATTTTGTTAATAAAAAAAATTACAACAAATGCTGTTAAGAGGATATTTTTCACAATGACTCAGCTTCGGAAGTTATAGGCGGGGGGTAGTGGGAGAAGGGAAGGCGGGGGAGGGAAAAAATTTAAGGAGATTGAAGGGGGCAGCGCGGCCAGCATTCAATCATTTGAGTCTCCGGTGGGGTCGCCACACAATGAGAACTGTTTTCCATCTCAATGCACTCCTCGCCTCACCGCAACGCTTTAATATTCGCCCCTCTTCATCGAAGAGCAATGCGCAATGCGGTGATTCCTGTGGGAGATATCCAGTTACCAATGTGCGACTTACAAAATGCGATCCGCGATATCGGAACTCAAACCCGCTTCTGAAGTGTTCTTCAAATTCCCCGAAAACACACAACTTCAAATCATTTTTTTTTTTTAATTCTCAATGTTTTTTAAAAAATTAAAAAAATTCAAGTTTTTCAAAACACAATCATTTAAACAAACGAAATACTTAACCTATTTGCTTTTTGTTGTGTGTGTGCTAGGCGGTGTCCGGGGCGGCGGCGGTCGGACAGCTCGCCGCACTCCCAGCAGACAACGGCTTCCCAACAGGCAGAGCGAAGAGGACCTCAGGGGCCGTGCCCATCACAGGTGAGAACACCACGAGAAGGCGAAAGCCAGCTAATATATTGACTGGTATCTGGACAGACAAGCACATAAACTTCTGTAACCACTATATTGCCTAATCTAATCAATCATTGGCTGTGCCAGTCAAAAATTAGCTGTAAGAGCTCATCCCTTACCTAAATCAGTCGAGGTCTACCTTACTGATGCAGGCAAATCATTACTTCATACAACTTATCTTTGACTGGCACAGCCAATGATTGATTAGAGTAGACAATATAGTGGTTACAGAAGTTTATGTGCTTGTCTGTCCAGATACCAGTCAATATATTAGCTGGCTCAGCGAATCTTTTTTTTTCCGTGATGCCACGATTTTCCTGCCCTGCACGGCTGAAATAATAATAACAATGCAACACTCTGAGAGGTTGGCCCCGAAAAACTTCGCGGCGTTCTTCGTCACGGGAGACACACGATCGGTCGCGTTGTGACCGACTCGAGCGTGACCTCCTCAGCAACACGTGACATTAAGGGCGGGGCAGGCCTGCTTCCCAGGAAACAGAAAGAGAGGGAGAGAGGGGGGGGGGGACACTGTTAGAAAAATTTCTGGGATTTCACGGAGGAACACTCGTGAAAAATATTGCCAAAGTTCTTTGGGATTTACCAAAGGACTCCGTAGATTTCACGTGACGGGTTTGGCTTCGACACACATACACGATTAAAAACTTGCTACCTTTACCAGGTGTTTTAGGACATAAAAATTAGGAACGGAGTCCTCTGGGAATTTCTAGAAGTAGCTTAGAGTGCATCTTCGGGAAATCCCAAGAAATTTTTAACAGTGGAGAGAGAGAGAGAGAGAGAGAGAGAGAGAGAGAGGGGGGGGGGGAGACGCACAATTATGAGTCGTGTCGCTCAGCCAACTCGCGGGACTTGTTCGAGAGGTGGGAACATCGCGATCCAATACGCCTGTGCGCGAGCGCGTGCACGCGACGGCCTTTTGTGGAGGCGGGCTCCGGGCTCCCGCTTCGAACGTTTTCAAACTTTTGGGGTCTAGATTAATGAGCAGTCGGGAACGGGCTTGGCGTGCGTCACCTGTCTCCTTCACACAAATGGTCACGCCTGGCTCCCCTCCCCCCTTCTCTCTCTCTCTCTCTCTCTCTCTCTCTCTCTCTCTCTCTCTCTCTCTCTCTTGCCCTCTCTCGCTCCCTCCCTCTTGGGGTAGGAGGTTTGAACGCTGCTGACGCACGCCCAATCTTTCTCCACACGGAAAGCTGTCAAGTTTTAAACGAACATGATCGACGTCGTTCCTCACCGCAACACCGCCCGAGGCAGTCACGATGGTTAACTCCGGGAACATTATTTTAGAGTATACACCGCTTTCCCCATCGAGAAGGGGGTAAATCGTTTACTCAACTTCTTCATACCGAAAATAATAGTTTAGAAACAGTGAAGTTTACATCACACACACACAAACGTGGGGATCTTTGTGGCACGCCAGCATCGGGTCGTCAAAGGAGAACGTTAAACCATCGAGCAGCAGAAGCGTCTCACACAGTTCCAGAAAACTTAATAACGCAGCAACAGTAATACAATAACACTCGCGAAATGATTCTATGTGAAATGGCAGCGGCAGGCAGCGGAGCGGCGTGAGGGGCGGCTGGCGGCGGCGGGGGGCGGCTAGAAGCCCCTTCTCCACACACGCCGCCGCTCACTCAGAGCAACAGGTGGCCGCTTTGTACCGCCGGCCCCTTCTCTTTCTATCTCTCTCTCCCTCTCTCTGCCGCTTTTCACCGCCAGCTCCCCTTCCCGCCACCAGCCCCCTTTAGGCCCCTCTGCCCCCCCCCCCCTTCTTTCTCTCCCTCTCTGCCACTTCGTCGCTGCGGTGGCGGCGGCGTGTGGTGTGGAGGGTACAAGTCTCATCTGCAGTCGCGAAACTAAAAGCACACACTCGCGCGCGCGTCAACTTGGAAACGGAGAACAAACGTCACCGTTATTAAACCCGAAAGCAACCACATCACAACCTCCTCCCCCTCGCCCGCCCCCGCAGCAGAGGGACGCCGCGCCACGCCAGCGCAGCAACATGCCGCATTATGACCCCATAAACCGACTGCCATTGCCGCGACCCCGGCAAAGCGAGAGCAGAGCGAGAGCGGCCGGCGGGCGGGACAAGGAGGAGGGCCGCTGGAGGCCCGGCACCGCCCCGAAGGCCGCCCCCGCCGTGATGGTGACCATGTGGGCCGAACCAGGCCATGGCCCGGCCAAGGCTGCCGCGCGGGCCTGCCCCTGCAGGGTCGGGCCGCTGCCCCCTGCCCTGGCGCTGCCGACTGCTAACGAGGCCTGCCTATCCCGGCGACTCTCCAATGTCACCGCGCGCTCTACTAGAGGTATAAGATCGGCATAATGATTGTGATGGTTGTGAAAGTTGAAAAACTTAATTCATTTTGCTTAACCAAAACTTTTTCGCACACACCTATTTAGGTTTCTTTGAAAACTTTTATAGGAAATTTATCGGATTGTAAAACATTTTTTCGACTTTCACTCGCGTAAAACCCCTCTCCCTCGCACTACTGGCGACACACCGGACCGCCACGCCAGACCACGCCGCGACAAAAGCAGACGATACGAGTGGGGTCGTCGGCACGCCGGCGCTGAGGAAGCACTTTGGCGCCGCCCCCGGCCCCGCCCGCGCCATGAGCACGAGAGCGTCTCGGGTTACCTGGCGGCGCCTCGGATGAGGAGGAGCTCCCCGGAGGCCAAATGCACGACGCGTGAGGTTGACGCCACACGGCGCATCCCATGGTGATCTTCTTATAATCCCCTGATAATGGGGAGCAACGCCCCAGCACAGGCGTCTCCAGGAGTGCTTAGAGAAAGGGCGGGGGCGGGAAAGGAAACGCGGTGGCCCACAGGCATACTGGAAAAAATGTATTTGTAAATTAACATTTTTTTTTTTTCAAATTTTTCACCAATTGTAATTAACGCATTACGCATAAGGTGTCTTAATAATTTTGAAATATTTCAAAATGTCAATTCACAACGTTATACAACATCTCTCATCCATCGTGAAAATGTTTTCCACAAAACCTACCCAAATAATTTCTACAAAGAGAGTGCCACCAATTACGAGAACTAGTAATCTTTTAAATGAGCGCGCACTCAAGTTGACGCTTCCTCCTCTCTCCCCCTCATTTGCAGAATAATAACCGCAACCATCATAATCACCACCAAGCCAAATCTCCTACAGGCGGAGGGGAATGGGTGAGACAATTTCCTCCGCCCCCGCAGCCCCAAAGGGAAACAGTAACGTTGCCGGGGAGGCACGTGTTTCTGGGCCGCGGCGCCCTCGCGATCCCACCCGCGGCCCGGAGCTGCAAATCGCCTCTGTTAAGACCCAGGAGCCGCAGCGCGTTTAGTATTACGCCGCGAGCGGAAATGTGGGTTCATTAAAAGTGATGCTGAATCACCATGCCGGCCGGGGGGCCGGGCGGCCGCCACACCTCTGCACCCCCACCACCCGGCTA
This sequence comes from Frankliniella occidentalis, assembly GCF_000697945.3. Classification (NCBI taxonomy): domain Eukaryota; kingdom Metazoa; phylum Arthropoda; class Insecta; order Thysanoptera; family Thripidae; genus Frankliniella; species Frankliniella occidentalis. The sequence goes on along the minus strand of NW_026267251.1, from coordinate 338,755 downwards.
TTCCCAACCCGCGGCACCGAAAAGTTGTGATGAATCGCGCGTTGTGGCAAAACTACTTAGCTTCCACGCCGACCTCCCGCCGCGGAGCTTAAGTGCAGCTTCCGCAGCTGTAAAACAGTGTTAATGACGAGCCGCTCAAGCAGAGTGGTGCCTGCGGTGCCGCCGAGCGGTGCCGCGGGTGGTGTTTAAAAGGACGCGGCGAGGTTGTTCAAAAGTCGTTTCTTGCGTGCTGTTGCATGTTGTGGGTCACATTCATTCATACTCACTCACCACACCTACTCATGGGCTGTTTAAATTATACGATGACTTTCACCGTAAGTTACAGTGGAACCCAGGACTATAAATGTTTAAAGAGAGAGCAACGTATCACAAATCCATCATTAAAATAATTTTACAGACCACATTTCTAACGTAAAGTCCTAATGGTTGAATTACAAAACGAGTTGTTTCAAAACAAAACAGAAAGTATGCAAGAAATATGGTGTAAATCAAATTTTAACAGTGTGCAGTAGTCACGTGACCTCTGGGTCCGCGGTGCTGCGGATGATGAGCCCCCCGGCTGGAATACATTACGAGAAGCGCTGAATGGCGACCAAGATTGGAGGGGTGATAGCAATTATCACCCCCCCCCCCCCCCCTTTTCCCAGCCGCCCAGCCGGGCCGGACATGTCGGTGTGGTGTAGTCAACGCCGCAAGGGACAAGAGATTCGCCAAAATAAGCTCTGTGCAAAAAAAACTAAACACGAAACTTAGACATGCAGTGTGCCTATGGCTTTGGAGAACTCAGAACTTGTAAAACTGTGCAAACCGGAGGCTGCGCGCGAAACCCTCCGTAACCCTTTTGCTTTGCTGAATACCAACGTAACAACAACATCAACTCCTTCCTCCCGAATCTCCGGCAGCAGCAGCCCCCC
>NW_026267251.1:330159-337386 GCF_000697945.3 Frankliniella occidentalis | reverse complement strand
ATATCATCTTTTTTTCTTTCTTTCTTATTGAAAAAAGTTGCCAACAGTCCGGAAAAATTTCGGACTTTACAATCTCTAGTCTAGAGTCTAGTTCTAAAGAGGTTCAGTAGGGTCCAGGCGGGCCGCCTACGCCTCGGCCTCACCTCCACTCCACACAGCATCCCGGCCGTGGACCGGCCCGTCGCGCACGGGAGCGCGGCGGACTGCCTACCCCACGCTTCACAGGCGCTCGGCGGGCCCCGGCTCGGGAGAGAGGAGTGCCAAGGGAGATGGAGTTATTTCAGGCAGCCGACTGAGCGGAGCAGCAGAGGACAGCGGAGACAAGTGGGAGGGGGGGGGGAGGGAGTCCCACACTACTTCACGAAATGCCAATTAGTCCATTCTGCTTGTATACGTACGGCATACGCCCACACGCGCCAATCCAAAGCAGGCATCTGTCACAGACATTGTGTTCCGTAACCACAATACAGAACCTGGCGCTGCTTTCTTGGAAGAGAAGAGCTACACTTCAATTACTAATTACCACTGTAAACATATACTGTACTTCAGCAAAGCGACGTCACTCATGATGTAATACCCAGGTCGCTGCGAAGGTGTTTTAATTGTGTAAGACAGGTGATATTTTTTTTCCACCATGCAATGGCTGTTTAGGTGACGGACGGCTGGGACTACCAGAACCAGTACCTGCCCCAGACCCACGACCACCCCAAGCCCGACGGCGAGAGGCATACCAGCCTCTGCGGCGTGGAGCACACGCAGGTGTTCGAGGCGTCGCAGAACGCCGCACAGGTGTCGTACATCCTGCCGGCCGGCGGCAGGTTCGCCGTCTCCGTCCGGTTCGTCCGCAACACCAGCCGTAAGCATCCGCCATCAAATTGTCTTTCTCTTACTTTTCTTTTATGAGAGGGGGTGTAAGATATTCTTTTTTTCTGTGTAGTGAGTTTCCCTGCACTTGGGAAAGACGTTCTTGAATACCTAAAATTTTTAGTATTACGGAGGGAGAAGGGGGAGTGTTCCATACACTAAGATGACATGTGAGGGGAAAAGGGTGCGTGTCTCTAGCCCCCTCCCCCCTCCCAGCACTCAGGCGCCCCACCGCGGTGGCCACCGCAGCGGTGCCCTTTCGCGGCGTCGATTGACAATTCCACCCCTGATGAAGCAGAGGGTAGGAACGGGAAAGGGGTAGACAGAAGGGCGGTTCAAGGTGGGAGTAGCAGCACCATGTGTATAGGATTTTAACTTTACAGAAAAGTATTCTTGGAAAAAAAAATCAATTATTTTAATTTCATTTTTAATAGTTTTTCTTGAAAAATTTCCCCTTTTTTTTTCAAAAAATTTCTAGAAAAAGAAACTATGGTTTTCTGGAAAACTTTCGAACAGTACAGTACAGCCGGGAAGTAACTACGAGTCACATTGTGGCGTGGCCTTAACACAACGCGGCGTTTCTGCCCGATGCTCTTTCGCAGCGTGCAGCGTGCTGTCGGAGGGCAACGAGGTCATCACGCTGCGAAACTTCGGCAAGCGGCGCAACTGCACGGTGACGACCATCTTCCCGTCCGAACTGCGCATCCTGCAGCTGCAGGTGGGCGTCAACGAGAAGCACCCCAACATGGAGCCCGAGACCGGCACCATCCACAAGGTGAGTATCGTCGCGCGGTGCGCGGCCAATGTTTTTTGTGAGCGTGTTGTTGGTCAAGGGAGGGGAGGGGGAGGGGCAGTTGTTTAATCTCCAGAGTGTGTATCCGGAGGGCAAGGGGGTGAGGGAACACACACGCGGGCGTACGCGGAGGTGGAAGCAACAACACGGCGCTGCCCTTTGTGCGTGCTGATCGGGCGGCGCGCATTAAGCATGCATGGCGGCCCGCGGGCACGAGGCGGCCGCCGCCAACGCCTTCCTGGACGTCGGGGCCCCGGGGGGTCAGGGGGCGTCCCATGTGGCAGCGCCATACGGAGATCGCGGAATATTTCGGCCCAGAGGTATAGGAGGGACACTGTGAGTGGCCCGTGGGAGGGGCCGCGAGCGCTCCGGAGGACCCCCCGGCGTGTAGTAAAGAGACAAAGTAGGTAGGACCTCTATGGTGACAGAAGGGGTGGTCCAATGCGACGCCCCTCGAGTGCGCAACACGGACTGGGACTGGGCTGGGTCGGGCCGGGCGCCATTCTGACGTCCGGGGGAGCGGGGTTCGACTTCGGTCCGCCCACGCAGTACAGGGTGTAAAGCAAAGGGTGCTCGCCGAAAAATTGAGTACACCGAAATAACAAAGGTGCTAAGTCGTGCCTTCCCAGGGGTGCTAAAGAAATTTTGAGTTTAGTGCCTTCATAAAGGCACTAAAGAACCCCAAAGATGCTAAAAATTTAGTAGTGCCTTTGGCCGTTTTAGCGCCTTTGCCAAAGCACTAAACCTGCCTTAGGACTAGATAGGGCTCGGCACCTTTGTTTTCCCAGTGTGAGGCCAATCAATTTCATAGGGTGAACAATACACTGTGATATTTTTTGTTTCCTGTTTTCAGTGTGAGAAGCGAGGTTTGGACGACTTCGTGCAGGTCACGGGCTTGGGCTTTGCGACCGAACTAGCGGCGCCCGTCACGGTATTCGGATCGGTGTGCGGGCTAGACACGAGCGCCGGTGAGTCTGTTCGCCAAAGCGCAATTTATCGTGAATTTTTTTTTAGAAAAACGAACACAAATCAATTGTAGCCTTACAAGTTATTGGAAAAAAGTTTTAAAAAAAAATGATATATGTAACAAGAAACATAGAGTTGTAGAAAAAATCAGAAGAATAATAATTTTGACTGTTGGTTGTTAGGCCGACCCATGAGCGTGCTCTGCGGCGCCCTCAACGTGCGCCTCGTGTCGAGCGGCCGCTACGACAACGCCGTCACGGTCTACCTGAAGCGGCTGGAGACGGAGGACGAGCAGCTGGGCGCCGACTACTTCTGCGACGCCGGGCTCTGAGCCGTCCCACGAGGAGACAGAGAGGTACAAAGTGAACGAATCTGACAAATCTGGTATTTAACGATATCACGAGGCCAGAAACGATATATGCCAGCATTGTCTCGACGCGTGTCGCTTTGGCGCGGAGAAGTAGCGGCGCGGGCGATGCGGCGGCCTGCGCACTGAACCGCGCACACCGCCCGATTGGTCGCGGACTCCCTGAGAGCGAACGTAACACGCCGCCCGTCTTGTGTTTTTGCGTTCCGTCAGATTCTTCTGCATCGCCTTCCGCCTGCCTCTCCGCCGCCGCGCTGGCCCGCTCCTCCTTAACCACGTGACCGTCCTGCTGGAGCCTGGCGGTCCTCCCCTCCCGCGCTACCGCAGCCACTTCTCTACTCCACATCACTCACCGCATCTTCATCCGGAGACGACCGCGGCCTCCGTCTCGACACCTCTCGCGATCTTCAAAACGACGTACACGGCCTCTTAGTGAGTCCCCCGCCCCCTAGCCTCAGCCTCAGCGTACGGCATACCATTCATTTTAAAAAGAGAAACAAAAAAAAAACAGTGGCCTGTGAAGGTTGCGAACTATCTTATATCTTCAAAGGGCAAGTCGCGCTGCCATCCGGCGGGTCTTGTGTGATTTATTATAATTGTGAGCGTCACCCGAACGAGATCGTATGTCAATTAGGTATTTTCCTTTCTCTTGTGTTTGGTTTGATATTGGTATTGCAATTGTACAAATAAGTAAACCCCGGAAGTTTCGTAAGTTTCTCCCCTGTTGTTCGAGGCACCGAATGTCGTGTGTCGCTTGTAGCAAACGTTGTTTTCTTCCTGTTCACGAAAGCTTGAGTAGACACCATGTCTAGTTTAACGAAGCCAAAACTGTTCTATTTTTATTACAAAATCTTTCGAATATTGGTTGTGTGTGTGAGAGTAGTTGGGCAGTCACCGCAAAGAAAATGTGGGGCAAAGAGAAAAACGAAAAAAATAAAAAATAAAAATTAACAAGGGTTACGTAAAGCAACTCACTCCACATCGCAATACTGAGGAAACCTAGATTAGAGCCTCACACTCCAAGTCGGAGTATGACGACTGTACTCATTAAATTCATCCTCATTCTTCTGAGGTCTTTTATGTTTCTATGTAAGTTATTGAATGAATAATAAAAAAACCCTCCTCTAATTACACCAAAGAGACCTATGTAAAATACTCCTCCTTTCAGTATACCGACGTAGTTATAGTCATCTCGTTATGTTTGTAATTAGTTTAGCCGCCAAGTATTTAAAAGAAAATGTTTCATGCGTTGACCCAGTTTTCCATCTTCTTTATTTCTGTTCAAAACCACCACGTACTTGAAAACAAAAAATGACACAATTAAAGAAATTTTGACTGTACTGCCTATTTTGTATTGTATTTGAAAAACAAAGAAGAGATTCCCTCGCCTTTACAAGAGCTGGTCCTATGCATTCATCTACGCACCTCACTGCCCGTCCGCCCACACAAAAATACAACAAAAAACACCCGTATGCCAAGTTTCTATCCAAAGACTGCCGACAAGAGCTATTACATATGCAAAAGACAAAGGCGTTGTTCGCGGAGACATGGCATTCGCAAAAATGCTTTTTAAAATCAGCGGACGACGGGCAGGAGCCCCTCCCCCGCTGTCCGCTGCTCACGATGTAAATACAACTGAAATTTAAATCAAGGGCACGGAGCGGACGGAAGGCTGCGAGCGAGATTTTAGCATGGAGTCGGGTCTCCGACGCACGCCACGCCAAACCCACCACCGAAACGGGGGCTTCAGGGGCTCTGCCGGCCGCTCCGCTCTCCCCAGCAGAGCGCCTTCTACGCCTACCCTCCCCATCAGCCCCCCACCCCCTCCACATTGCCACCCCTCTTTTCCACTCGCTTATCCGCTATGCATTAAAAGAAAATTGTGTTTTCGACATTTGGTATTTGGTAGAGCCGGTAGAGCCTCACTTATCGACTTTCGCTTCCCTCTGTGCGCGCAATCCACATTCCATTTCACATGTGCGGCTCCAAAGGGCGCATGTCGGCTAGCGGGTGGGAGGTGGTGTGAAACAGGATCAAGGGGCGGAGATGACGAACGATTGCGCGCGTACAAGTGTCACCAAGCGCTTTTACAACCGCTGGAAAATATTCAAATGCTTACAGAGGAAGTGCATGAAGTTTCGAAACGTTTCATGAAACATTTCCACTAAACTGTGGCACTTCCCTGACAATTTGCCATATTTTCTATCATGCACTGTGGGTTTTCGAATACTTTCGTGGAGAGGGGGGGACTGCTCCGAAATAAAAGCCATTCTGCAGCTCTTCCTCGTCGTGCTCGCTTTTGTGCTTTGGTCACGGCGCTGCTGCGGCCGCGCTGCGCTGTGCTGAGCTGGCTGAGCCCGGTCCTCGGCCTCGGCTGCAGCTCAGCACATATAAGTGGCGCTGCGGTCCGCGGGGCCCTTTAGTCCGACCCGAGCCGTGTGTAGTGGTGCGTGCGAGCGAGTTCGAGCGCGTGTGTGAGTGAGCGCGCGCGCGTGTGAGAGAGTGAGTGCGAGAGTGCGCGTGCAGAGTGCAGCAGTGTGGCTCGAGCGTGCGAGCGAGAGAGGCCATGGAGTCCCGCACGGCGGTCCTGATGCTCGCCCTGTTACACGCCGCAGGTAAGCACTCGGCCAGCAAAAGGCGACCACTTTCACTTTGAGGACCCGCCGGCCCGTGGCGGGGCTGGGGCGGGGTAGGGTGGAACAGCCGCCGCCAGACGACGAGGCCCCCGCACCCTGCACCCGGACCACCCCGTCTACAACAAACGTGACGAAAACGACGGTGATAGCTTCGGGTCATTGGTGCTAGTTTAACAACGGGAATGTTTCAGTAACGATTTGAGACAAACATTACTTTAAAATTCTTACAAACAAACTAAGCTTGCGAAGCACGAAAAAAATCGTAAGACTGGATTGTATTCAAAGAAACATTTTTTTATTTTTTGGTGTACGGCTGGGATTTTGCGCGAAAAATATATCAATAATAAGGTCGGTCTCCCACCCCACCATCACAGGCCTGTCCGCGGCCCTACCGACCGTCGGGGTCGACCACATCCAGCAGAGGGCCGACTGCAAGGACATCTGCGAAGGCATTAGCGGACTGGACACCTTCTTCGACGGCGAGTGCTTCTGTGTCCTGGACCATGGTACGTTTGCTGAGAGATTGCTCAACTTGGTTAACCAAACTAGGGCGAGATCAAATAGACCAAATACGTTTCCAAGTTTTCTTGAAAAGAAAAATATTGCAAAAATTCCCTGAGAGAGATTGAGTGGACGGAAACAAGGAATGAGGGCGTGCCGCGGAGAGCGTCGACCTGGTGGCGTCTGCCTGACCGGCCTCAATAGCGAGACGGGCGCCGCCGCTGTGTACATTGCGTGCATGTGTGTTAGTGCGAGAGTGTGTGTGTGTGTGTGTGTCACGCACGCGCGCGCACATACCCACACGGGCTGGTTTTAATGTGCGCCCTATCCTAACATTGTCCCGTTAATGGCGCTGACATTGATCGGCGCAACATTGCATCCGCCCACAAAATTTGCCTCCTTCCACTGAAAGGAAATCGATTAGCTGTATTAGCCTAAGGAAGATATACTGTCTCAGCTGAATTTTAGCAGCCCTATCAAAACGATGCCTGATTTTTTGAGATAAACTTTCATACTTTGAGGAAAATCTTCTCAAAAAGTGGGGTGAATACCCAAATTTTTTGGGGGAGACTTCCTCAAAATCCGAACATTTTCCTCAAACTATACAAGTTTCCCAAAGTTCAAGACATTATTTTTACCGTGTAGAAAGCACACGAGCTACGTCAGCAAACACCAACGTGTCTGATTCAGCTAAACATTAGCTGAGAGCTAATATTCTTACCTAAGGCCGTATGAGCTTATTAGCGTATTATTTGGCTATTTCTAGCGAAGCTTCTTTTAAAAGAAATTCCTGTTATGTCATGTTTTATGGACGGGGCCTGCAAAGTTAGTAAAGCTATACGCCCATTCGACGTGGATGTGAGCCAGTTCCTTGTGTTTCTCCAGCCCCAACGCCGTTCGAGATGCCCCAGGTGGAGAGGGCGATTGAGCTCGGCAAGGACTGCGGGGTCGACGTCATCACCAGCGTCGTCGGCTACGACAAGACCTCCAACCGGGAAGAGCGCTGCATGATGGGAGTCACCTCAGAGCTCCGCGCGCGCGCTGCCAGAGGTGAGAGGGAGCGGAGGGAGGGAGGGAGGGGCTGGGGGTAGTACGAGACA
>NW_026267251.1:320354-327160 GCF_000697945.3 Frankliniella occidentalis | reverse complement strand
CAAGAAAATGTCTGCTCCAATTTTAAAGGCACGTACAGCTGTATTGGACTTTAGGGATAAAGAAGCCCGTCAACAAGTATTGTATGAGGTAAGAAAATAATAGCCCATTCAGCCATCCCTGAATAGCTCCTCAGGTCATCGTGAAGTACACGTCTAGGCCGGGCCCAGCACCCACCCCACCCGGCAGTTCACTCTCAGCTCCCACTATACGGTGGTGGAGGCGAGAGGAACCTTTTGGCGACCTGCCAACGTCATAATCAGTGTCGAACACAGCAGCTTCCCCGTGGACTCGCTCCGCAGCCCTCCCACCCCGCCCCTCTCTACGTCTTGTAGGTCCTTTCATGTCCCCACGGGCTGCCCGGCCCCTTGATCCCCACTCGTATGCCGCGCCACCCCACCCGCCACGCCTCGCCTCGGTTCTGAAAGGCTTTTGACGGCATCCCCCACGATGTCCCGCCTGGTCCCGCGCGCCTCCTCCCCAGCCGCTGGCGTTTCCTCGCCTCGATGCTCATCGGCTGCTGCTCGGACAACGCACGGGAAAAACGAAAATTTCGAGGGTTCGTGCGGGGGATAGCGAGGAAGCCAGTGTTTGAAAGTCAATCCCGTGATGAAACATCCAAAGGGCTGGCAGGGGCGAGCGTAGGGGAACTGGGAGACCCTTTTCTATCTCCTGCGTGGGCAGCCCGAAATAATCTGCATGTATCTAAAAGGAAAAGTAAATCTCTTCGAGTGCGACGACGGGTGGGGGTAGGGGAGGGCGCGCTGACTGGAGCGGGGCAAGGCCCGGCGGGGCGGGGCGGGACGGGACGATGCGTGACAGGACCCCGGGCGGGCTCGGCCCAGGGCCCCGCGACCACGACGGGGTGGTCAGCGGACCGCGGTCGAGTATAAGACTCTCGGGCACTGACCGCCGCGGGCCAGTTCACCTTCCGATCGCCTCCGATTACGACCGCCCGCGTACACCGCTCGTGTCCGTGTCCGTGCCCGTGTCCGAGCGCCCCGAGCGCCCCAAACAGCGTCAGCAGCACCGTGTTTGCCGGGGTCCGAGCCGCAGCCCGCCTTTTGTCCGGCCCAAAAGGTACGGAGCGTCGGCGGCACAGCGTCGGCCGGGCGTCGCGTCGGCGGGGAGCCCGGGCAGGATTACAGAGGGATCAGGAACGGGATCAGGACCCCCCGCGGAGTACAACATTGGATGCTGTCCGCCCCCGCGGGGTGGGCATTGGCGGCCCGGCCCACCCAGTCCGGTAGGTGGGCGCAGAGCCGCCGCCCGCCGCCCCAGCCGCACCGCCGCCGACCCTTTTAGCTTCTATTGCTGATAACATTTCGCAGTCTACAAAGGAAATGCGCAAATTCTCGGCATGAAAGGTTAAGGGGTTTCCTGTCGGAGAGCGCGCGGCGAGGCAGCGGCAAGGTGGTGGCAGGGCAAGGTGGCAGGTGGGGGGATCGAATCGAAGCCCCCGCCGCTTCCTTTTCACCCCGCAGCACTCGCTCAAGCAGCTGCCTTTGCTCTGTCTCTCTCCGACCAACGGAAGGAACGAGTGCGACGGTGAAGGGGCGGGAGACAGCCGGTAGTGCAAGGACGACTCAAGATGCACGCGGGCGGGGCGGCGGGACTGACGGCGACCTGTTGGCTCAACGTTGCACTCGTTTCGTGACGATAAGCGCCGTGATTGGGCTGTCTGGCGTCGACATGGGCGTCCCCGGGCGTTGCCTTCGAGCAGCGCAGCACCAGCGACGGCGGCGAAATGGGAAAATTATCGGGCGCGGGGGAGTCTCTTGTCGAAGCAACAAAAGGACAGAGGGCGCGGGCGGGGCGGGCGGGGTGCCACGGGGGCGACACGATTCAAGCTGCTGTCGAATGCAGCGCCAAATCATTACGGTATATCGACTGTTTGGGCTGGCAGAATACAAAGAAGAATATCGAGTGCAGCGAGCAGGGCGGCACACTTTGAAGCAAGTCGACCGGCAAATTAGAAGTTGGATGGTTTGACGAGGAGGGACAAGCTTACCCGGCTAACGTTGGTTGGTGCGGGCACCTGTATGCACAGGGCCACACGAGCCGCGCCATGGCCCGGCCGCCGCAGGTGCTGCCGCTGCTGCTGCCACTTCTGCTGCTGCTGCTGCTCCTGGACTGCACGCGCTGCCGCATGATCGACGTGAATTCCTCCACCTCGGAATCCAGGTCGGCCGCCTCGTCCTCCCCCTCCGGCGCCACGGCGACCACCACGGAGAGGGTCATGGTGGTCACGGCGCGCTCTGTGGATCTGCGGAAGTAAGTACTCTGGCGTTAAAAACCCAAAGAAAAAAATGACAAAAAGGTACGTGCGGACGGACAATAAATTATCTTTTTAGTTTAGAAAAGCAAACTGTTTGATCGGAAAATCTAAAAAGGAAAATTTATGGCAATGTTTCATTCCACGAATTTCCCCCTAAATGCTTTTTTGCCCCCCTTCTATATTGTACACACGGTCGTGGGAGTGACGTCGGGACGCGTCAACGCCTCGTATCGGGTAGCGAGAGTGCCCACTCCACCCCGCTGCGACACACCCCTCCACTAGCGGTAACCGGGCCGCTCTCCGCCAGGCCCCGCCCCGCCCCGCCCCGCTCTCGCGGAATCTATTATAGCGCTCCCAATTAGAAAATTTAGTCCCTCTCTCCTACGCACTGAAATGCTAACGCTCGTTCGCTCGCTCGCACGCCCACGCTAGAAAACCAATAGTAGACGCGATGAGAGAGTGGAGTGGTATCGTGTTCTGGTAGTGCTTTAATGGTGCCCCACCCTCCCAGCCCCGCCCCCACGCCAGGCCCAGTCTACCGTGAGAGAGTCCTGGTGGACGTACGACGAATAATTCCCCCCCCCCTCCCCAACCCCTTTCCAGGTCGCGGACCCACTGGCCGCACGCGTCACCCGTCACGGCGCTGCACGCTTTCTCTTCGTCGGCGGCCGACGGCGACGACTGGACGGCGGGCGTCGCCAAGCGGGACGTGAAGCAGGACGCGCCCTGGCAGCAGCGCCTGCTCGCCGAGGACGCCGCCGTGCTGCAGTGGAAGCGCGCCGAGGACGAGAAGAGCCTCCAGCAGCAGGAGAAGCGGGTGAACAAGGAGAGGTTCGTCGTGGGCGGAGCGCCGTCGCCGTCACCGTCGCCGAGCGCGGCGGACGACGTCGAGAGCAACACCGTCGACGATGGCCCGGCGCTGCACGAAAAGGGCGAGGGTGGCGTCCGGGAGAACCAGGGGGCGGTAAAGCATGTCGATCACGACGAGGCCGTGCACGGTGAGGACGCCGAGCCGGCTCCCGCCCCGACCAGGAAGGTCGTGGACTCCAACGCGAGGGTGCGCACCCTGCTCGCCGAGCTCCAGGAGGTGATGCAGGTCAGTGAAAGTGGTGAAAGCGAGCGAGGGCTACACGGTCTGCTGTGCTGCGTCTGATACCCGCTACCTATCTGCAGAAGTACCTTCGACGCTCCCACCGAAAGGACCGTCGCTACGAGGACGCCGACGACAACAGTTTGCGCCCGGGACCGTACCACGGCTCGACCTGGTGGCCCCGCTCCGAGGACCTGATGCGCGCGTCGCTGCGCGTGCTCGTCGCCTGCCGGCAGGGCCTGGACCGGCAGCACCAGGAGCACGGCGACGACGTCGACGACGACGACGACCTCCAGGGGTCGCAGGACCCGCGCAACCTCCTCGCCCGCCTGAGAGAGTGCCTCCGTGGACGGCTGCTGGCCGCCGTCGACAACCTGGTGGCTGCGGACACGGTCCCTATCGCCTTCGGGGTCAGTCTGGTGCGGCGGCACGAGCTCAGGTAGGACCATCACGACGGACGCAGGCGTGGGAGGAGAAAAGGCAGGCGAAAAGAGAGGTAGAGACGACTTTCGAGTTTGGGGGATGAAACCGTTGATAACGCAAATCATCATCTCCACCTTGGAGCCTCCATTATGTTGCCGAAAACCAGCCATGCGTTTAAGAGATGGAGATGAAGCTAGTGCGGGGGCGGACGGTACGGACGGGGCGGGATGAGGGAGGAGTGGGGCCAGGCAGGGGGGACGGAATGGAGGGGGAGGGGGGTAATCTGCAGAAAAGGAGCTCAGCTCTCTGGCAAATATTGACGTAGCGAGCAATTGGATGAAATGCACATTTGAGCTTCATGCGGACCGCCGCGCGCCGCGCCTCGAATCTCCGCCATGACCCTCCAGATCCGCGTAGAGCCCAGCGGAGCCCGGTCACGGGACGGGCGCTCTGTACGCCAACGCGCCACTCGGCGTGACGCGAGTGAGCGAGGTGGGTTTGCGAAGGAGGCGCGCCCCCGCTCCTCCCCGTTCACCCGCCCCCGCCCCGCCGGAAGGAGCAGGCGAGCATCTTGTCGTCTCAAACCGACCCCAAAGTCAAGAGGCTCGAGCCGTCGTGCGGCGCCTGCGGCGCCCTGGCGTGTCGGCCCGCGACCCACTCAATAAACTTGTCCGCTCGCGCGTTTCCGAGTCGCGACGCGTCTCCCTCTCTCTCCACCACAATGACGCTCTCGGGCGCCTTCGTCACGCCGCGCCACACCGTCACGCCACCGTCACGGCTCCATGAGAGACAGCCCCCGGCCCCGGCGGGCGCGTCAAGCATCCCGCGCCCCGCCGCGTCGCTCAGCGAGCAGCGCGGAGCAGCGGCGCGACGGTTGAAATATGATGGTTTTCCTCCGTAAGGGGAACACCCGTCCGCCCCTCGCCAGCTTTGCCTGCCCGCGGCACGCCGCCCCCAGCCTGCCCCCGCGACGTGTGACGTGTGGCGAGGGTTGGCAAGCGCCCAGTCACGCATGGCATCCGGCGTGGCATCCGCCGCCCTACAGCCCGCAGGGTGGCTATACGGCCTCGCGCTAGCTAATTTTTTCATACGCGCGCGCGTGCTACTTTCGCAGTGTCATCATAAAAGATTTTTGTGAAGTTTGTTCGTGAAAAAACACGAAGAGAGAGGAGCGAAAAGAGGGATGGGGGGGAGGCACTTTATGTTGGAGTTGATTTGACGAGGAATGTGTCGCTATAAAGTGTGTGTTTGTTGGGGGCGACGGCAGGCCGGGCCTCATCAGGCCGGGCCGCGTCGGCCGTGACTCGCAGCAGGACGCCCAGGAGGTGGCGGAGGCCGGGCCGCAGTCCCAGGCACTCGCCCCGAGGCTGCTGTCCAGGCTGGGCGATCTGTTCGCCACGCACGACCTCAGGATCGGCTACGGGGCGGCCGTCGAAGAGGGTGAGTCCACCGGGGCCAGCGCGAGGGGTAAGTACTTCACTCGAGAAAATCAGTGTACACCCTCCAAAACAAAATCAAAACAATCAGAACAATCAGAAAAAGATCCAGAGAAAAGGCCATAAAAAACGTAAAGGCAGTTTGGAAATCAGAAAAAATGAGCATTTTCTGAAAGCCAAGAATTATTCAAGAAAAATCAAGACAACCCGAAAAATCGGTGTACGCTTGAATTTATAGTGAAGGACCCCTCGGGCCAGCGCGCCCGCCGCACCGACTCGCGCGCGTGTGACCGACAAGTGACTCGCCCTTTCGCTGCTCGCAGGCCGGCGCCGCCACCAGTACCGCAAGGTGTTCCCCGTGCTCGTGACGGGCTTCATGATCCTCATGTCGCTGATGGTGCCGCTGGGCTTCCAGTTCATGGCCATGATCGGCGGCAAGGCGCTGCTCATGAGCAAGATGGCCCTCATCATGGCGTCCATGTACAACTTCAGGAGGTGAGTGAATGAGTGGCGCCCACGCGCGCGGAAGCGGCGCGGACAAGCAGAGCAAGGCGAGCAAGGCCGCGCGAGAACGGCGTTTATTACCTTTATTGCGCAGAACGCAAAGACAACCCCCGCCCCGCATGCCCCGCGGCAAAAAAAAGAAAGAAAAAGAAAACTGACCTGGTAACTCGATACCTCGGAGTGGGCGGCAGGTGGCAGGTGGCACGGCAGGGGGGTATAAGGGGGAGGGGAAAGGCGACAAGAGGAGGAAAAAGCAGAGGTTCGCTGCGTTTATTTGAGTCCGCGCCCAACACAACAGGACCAGCAGGACAGGACGGCATCCCCTGCGCGCGTCGCCTCCGTGCTGCTGCATTCAACCCCCGCGCAATCGAATTCAGGGGGCAGCGCGCGGCGTGCTGCCCTGCCCTGGCCCTCTCGCTCATTTCCAAGTCCATCACTGGAGGACAGATGGAGGTGGAAGGGGGGGAGGACCCGTGTGGACCCAGAGCAATCTGCGGGCAGCGGCCCTCAACTAATTCGTGGGGGTGTTTCGCGGCGGAGCAGATGTGTATGAAAAGAGGTTTTGAGTGGGTGGTGTGGGGGTGCGGGAGGGGGGTCGGTCGGGGCGGACAGCTGAATACATCGGGACACCACGGAATGAATATTACTCGTATCATTGCGCCGCCCACGAGCGTCCTGCCCTCTGGACGCGTCATGGGGGCACCCCCACTCTTTCTCTCTTTCACTCACACACCCACACAAAGACACACACTCACACGGCCTATGTGACTGACGCCCAACCACACGGCGGTGTTGTTTCGGCGTCAAATCCGGGTCGGTTAAATCAACACGATATGAAAAGGGGGCGTGGGGGTGGAGAGGAGTATGTGGGTTAGTTGGTTCGGTGCGGCGTGGGGTTGGGGTTGAAACACGTATACAATGACGAATGCGGGGAACCGCAGATGGGTAAAGCAAAGGGCAAACGGGGGTGTAGGAGAGGGGTTGGCGGTGGCGAAAGTGGACCGGCGGAGGCGGGCGGAGGGGTAGGAGAACTGCATGGTTCTATTCTAGGATTGGGGGGAGGGGGAAGTCAAGGGG
>NW_026267251.1:319737-320304 GCF_000697945.3 Frankliniella occidentalis | reverse complement strand
AAAGTGATGTATGGAAAGTACCCCCTCTGCCTTCTACCCCCCCATCCCCTTCTCCTCTCCGGATGAAACCGACCAACTAATCGTATCAATACCAACCTTTAAAAAAATCCAATAACTTGTCGACCGAGATGGTGTGTGACATTTTCAAAGACAGAGTAAGTTTCAAAGTCCTCACTGTGATGTTGTGCACGTCAAGTTGGCGACCACTCGTGACGCATGCTCGGCGAGCCCTTAAGCCCCTTTCGGCCCTGACGCGTCATGGACGGAAGTGATAAGGCCGCCCAGCTGACGTCCTCTCCACATCCTACCCATTTGAAGAAAAAAATGATAAAAAAATCCTATGAATGACTAACGTCTGCGTCCACAGCCCAAACCTGTATGACTCGTACGGGGCGGAGCAGCACGCTCCTTCAAGTACGACAGTTCAAACTTTTTGAGGGTCGAGGTGCGAAATTCCCGGCACGGACGCATAGCACTGTAAATCGAAAAGGCAACATCGGGGGTTTGTACCCTTTTGAAAAGGCAACAAATCGCGTTTCCTACCATGCGAAGGCAAAAACGAAGTTT
>NW_026267251.1:315023-316250 GCF_000697945.3 Frankliniella occidentalis | reverse complement strand
TCAACTATCACAATCACACCACTTATCACTTCAATCATACCAAAATACAGTATTTACATACAAAATTACACAATTACAATATTTTGTACACAAATCCCATGTTTCAGTCAAGTATCACAATCCTTATTCATCACAACTAATTGTATTAATGCCCCGTAGTCTCCAATTTTCGAACATTATAAAAATAGGAATACTAATTTTCAAAAAAAATCAAAACGTGTAGTTCCACTAGTCTTGTGGTTGGCGAAAACAAAATCTTACTTTTTTTCCTCTGTCGCAAGAGAGAGCATCATCACAGCATCAAGAGCTTTTCCATGCCTTTTTCGGGCATCCGGCAACAGTTCTCTCCTTGACGGCGCCACGACGACGGCGCTCGAACGCTCCACCTACGGGCCACCTTTCAGCCAAAAAGTGTGGGGGTGCACGACTCGGGGCTGGCACAGCCAAGCGAGTTATAAGCGAAGCGAGCTTTGCTTCAGACGGTGAAGGTGTCGACGGACACGGCCGGCTGCCGGTGGGACTGGCCGCGGTGCTGGTCCAGGAAGTCCTGCAGGGCGGGCACCACCACCTCGGGGCTGTTGAGGTGCGCGTGGTGCGTGCCGGCCACGTCCACCGCCGTCACGGACTTGGCGGCCATGCGCAGGTCGGCGAAGAAGCGCGCGCGGAGCTCCTCATCGGCGGCGAGCGCGCGCGGGCCGCGCCACTGCGGCAGCACGGCCAGCGTCGGGCAGCGCACGCTGCGGGCGCACGCCAGCGCCAGGGCGGCGGGCAGCACGGGCGAGCGCGCCACGCGCGGGTCCAGGGTCGGCGACAGGCCACCGGGGGCGGCCGCGGCGCCGCGGCGCAGCAGCGTCTGCGAGGACGAGAGGCGGCACATTAGATACAAAGTACACGGAGTGACAAAATTAAAAACAAATCTTCACATTCCCTCCCGTTTGGATGCCCCCGGACCAAATCTACTCACCTCTGCCGCGTGCCTGTTGAGCGAGCCCCCTCGGCCGGCGACCAGGCCCTCCAGCAGCTGGGCGCGCGAAACCGTCTTGGTCTCGTCCAGCGCGTCCTCGGCCTCGAGGAGCTCGTCCACGAGCGCGCCGCAGGACTTGACCTCGCCGTCGGCATTCACCGGACTCGGCACCAGGGTGTCCAGACTCACGTACCTGCGGGCATGACGCAGAAAATGAGTGCACGGCCACCACACAACACATGGATTTTAAATTTAAAAAAAAT
>NW_026267251.1:312601-314973 GCF_000697945.3 Frankliniella occidentalis | reverse complement strand
AAATGTCATGTAGTATGGGAATGATCCCTTATGTAATCTGAAGTATCTCAATTTTTACCAGAATGTAACATTAAACATTGTTTAAGTAGAGATTTATTTTATCTGTTTAATTAGTTTATAGTAAAAATAAATCAAGATTTTGATGGCAGGGAAGTCAACTAAGTTAAGCTTTATGGACTGCAGCTTTATTACTGTAATTAAAAGTAAAAATGTTGCTATTTGGTTTGCCTTCTTTATTCACCCTCCCAAAATGTTGCAGTTGGTTAGCTGAAGTGGCGATTTTGGAGAGGTGTTCTCTACTGCTAAAACCCTGAAGAAGTCCTCATCTAATCATCAGAAGGACCTTTCAATTTAAGGAAATTTCAATTAATATTTTTAGCTTAAATGAGCCGGCAACCCTTCCTTCAAGAAAGTTTGAATGAACTACCTAGAAAATGACATTATGACTTGACCTGTGATCAGTGATCATGATCATACAATAGTGAACTTTTTGTGGCAATGCTCAGAAAAATGATACTTTGAACTGCCTATTGGATGTTGATAAGGTGTATCAGAGTTGTTGATGGTATAAAAGTCTGGAAAACTTGGGACCAATTAGATCATGAAAAAAATGCAGATTTGATTTTACTTTTTTTTTATTTAGTATGATAACCTATGAACGAGGACGTTCCTTCTTCTCCTTGTACAAGGCCAAGAGAGAAACATTGGCAACCTTTACGACCTTGAAACGGACACCTGTTAACAGAATAGGACATTTTAGATCGCCAGCGATGGACAGCAAACTATGTGGTAAGGGGCAAAGTTTCAGACAGACCAACAATCTAGACATGAAGTACTAACCGGGAATATCACCGACGGCGTGACCTTTTCTACCGAACCCTGCCACCAAAACTTCATCGTTTTCTTCAATGTAGTTCAAACAACCGTCATTGGGGACGAATGCGGTGATTTTCTTGCCGTTCTTAATAAGTTGAACCCTGACGCACTTTCTGATGGCTGAGTTAGGCTGCTTGGCTTCAACACCACTGCAACAACAAAAACAAAAATTAAAAATCCAAACATCTCACTCTCTAAAGATTATGAAAACTGCCAATAAAAAAGTTATTTCATTGGTTAGATCGGGCAATGCAAATCAGATAGGAGCGAAAGACATAAATAGTAAGACATCACAGATGTCAGTTGAACTATGAAATCATCACTTAGCATTGTCCAGATGAAAAACCATAACAAATTGCATGCTGAATGACAATATGCTTCAGATAGGAGCGAAAGACATAAATAGTAAGACATCACATATGTCAGTTGAACTATGAAATCATCACTAAAGTCATACGCATGAATCAAAGGGATAAGTATTACTATGCATATCAGATAGGAGCGAAAGACATAAATAGTAAGACATCACAGATGTCAGTTGAACTATGAAATCATCATATTGCACATACTAGGGATGACATGGGAATCTTTGACACAATTCCAAAAGCTGCTACGGAGCTGTGCTTCAGATAGGAGCGAAAGACATAAATAGTAAGACATCATGGATGTCAGTTGAACTATGAAATCATCATACACAGGTGTAGAAGCAGCTCAATATAAACCATCAGGGCTCATGCACAAGACCGCTGAGCAGCCTTAACATAAACGAATCAGACTAAAACTAGCACTACATGCATCAGATAGGAGCGAAAGACATAAATAGTAAGACATCAAAGCTGTCAGTTGAACTATGAAATCATCACGGCTGCATGGAGTGCTAGATGGAAATTTATCAGCAAAACAAAATACACAGAAAGACTGAAGAAACTTGAACTACACTGACAACAACACCATACGAATACTTACACTTTTTCCAGGACGATTCCCTTGGCGTGGGAAGCACCTCCGAAGGGGTTGGCCTTCCATCTGGTTCCAAGGTTGGCCTTCTTGAAGTCGTTGTCGGCCCACCTCTGCTCACGCCTGTGGTTGACGTGCTTACGCGCAGTACGAATACCACGAGGCTTACCTGCAAAAATGAACAGGATAAAAAACGATTAAACGTCATTCGGTGCAACGCAAGGAAAGAGAAGGCCCTATTTCACTGAGTGCGACAAATCGTGAGTGTGTTAACATTGTTAAGATTCTGCTCGACAGGTGAAGATCATTATTGACCGGCAGGATGGAACGCCTGACGCCGGTGGGGATCCAACCTCTAACGGCCCTAACCTCAACAAAAATTTAGAGCCCTGAGACGACTACATTGAAAACAAGAAAGGATGGAAGTTCATAGAAACACGGTCACAATAAACGTGACATTAAATTATTAAAATTGATAAATATTACGGTAAAAATGTAAATAAAACAAGCGCAAAATTTAAACTGTTTACCACATGAGA
>NW_026267251.1:311007-312551 GCF_000697945.3 Frankliniella occidentalis | reverse complement strand
AACACGGATGACCGTAGGAATCCGAAATAGCAAAGGGGCAGCCGCCTCGAAGCGAACATCGGAGCAAACATCCGCAAATGAAATGATTAGTTTTACTTTTTTCTAAAGCCCCCCACCCCCGGTTTGGCAGGAACGGTTCCCTTCCGTTCCAGCTGCATCCAGAAAGAGTTTTGTTAAAATTTGGTGCAGGTCGTTGATCTGGTGCAAGCCAACCTTTGCAACCCGTGCAGGACCAGGGGCGACTGCCCAGAGCGTGGAGGGGGCGATCTCTGTTACCTGCCGAGGTAGACGCCGCTACCCTCTGGAAGGCAACAATTGTAGCCATCGGGACGGTACATTGGGACTGCTGCTGTGGCAGGAGAGGTTGCCTTTACCGAAAGGCAACAAAAAATGTTGCCCTTCGGGGGCAATAAGTCGTTCAGCCACATTTTGGGTGCCAAACATGCCTTTTCGATTTACAGTGAGGGAAAGCCGGGGAAAGCGATGGAACCGTATTCACTCCGGTTGCCGGTGGGTCGCGCTTTTGCTTGCCAACATTTTTTTTTTAATTTTAAGTTCCATGGTTCCTTTTTGACTGTCATTTTTTTTTTTTATTTGCATTATATCACAGACTGTCAACTTATGGCCTCCCGCACTTTTGTATTCTTTTAAAGGCCAATACAATTTCACCACCTCTAAAAAAAAATGCTGAAAATTGGCGCACTGGCAAAAGAAAAGTATGTCTCAAGCAAGTGCTGACGCTACGTTGCTCTCACTTTTAGTTGTTTGACGGAACATTTCAATGCTCAAAAGTGATGAACAGTCAAGTTAAACTCTCCAATTTGTT
Organism: Frankliniella occidentalis; assembly: GCF_000697945.3. Lineage (NCBI taxonomy): Eukaryota > Metazoa > Arthropoda > Insecta > Thysanoptera > Thripidae > Frankliniella > Frankliniella occidentalis. The sequence continues at coordinate 311,725 of NW_026267251.1, read as the reverse complement.
GGTCCATGCAGCTTTTGGACACAGCCAAAATGTTGACAAGACGAGAAAAGCGGCGCCACTAGGTTTCAAATGTTGTGACACGCGATTGGGCGGCCGTCATTGACTATGGTGCTGTTCACTTTTGACTCCACTCACCTGCGCGCCGTGCTCCATGGTGCCGGGCTGCTTGACTGACGCCTCCCCCTCGCGGCCTCCGCCCTCTTATACCGGCCTCCCTCTCCTACGCCCGTCTCTCCCCTTCCCTGGAGCTGGAGCGCCGGCGAGCGCGCGGCGCGCCTTCTCCAGCAGCGCCCTGCTCCGCCCGCGCGGCTCCGCCCTGCTCGGAGCGCATGAGACTTTTCCGCCGATCTCTACAATACCCCGACACGCCGTTCTGTTTGGCAGTATGCTCGGCGCGTCCTTCCGTTAGAGAGAGACGGGTCGCCTCTCGCTCTCGCCCCGTCCGCGGTAGTCAGAGGGTCCTTATTAAACCGTAACCGTAATCTTTTCACAGTACGATAACAGCGGGGGCCCCTCAAACGCGCGTTCTCAGTCCCACCTACGCACGCGCTATCTCACCCTACTATTCTTCCCAAATCAAGTGCCTTGTAGGGGTAATCCGAGAGCACGGCGCTACGTCACCCCCTGAGCCGCCTGCGAGGTGGGCAGGCACGTGGCGCGCGCGTGTAGCACGGCGCTGCCTACGTCACCCCCTGAGCCGCCTGCGAGGTGGGCAGGC
>NW_026267251.1:304956-310957 GCF_000697945.3 Frankliniella occidentalis | reverse complement strand
ACACCCGCCCGCTACCCACGGGTGCCGTGGGGTTGCCTACCCACACCTCGCAGGCGCTTAGCTCCTGGACATACACCCGCCCGCTACCCACGGGTGCCGTGGGGTTGCCTACCCACACCTCGTAGGCGTTTGGCCTCTAGACATTGGACATACACCCGCGACCCGCCACCCACGGGTGCCGTGGGGTTCCCTACCCACGCCTCGGTCGCATACCGCTATAAAGTCAACAGTTTTGACACTTGAAACGCGCCACGCAGTTGCCGCATGGGCGCCGCGCCCGAACAGCGAGCGAGCGCCAAAATGCGCTGCGTTGGCAGAGCACAGCCGGCGTCGAGGCCGGCGTGGTGCAGCGTGGCAGGGCCAGTCTGGTCGGCGGATGACAGACACAGCCGCGTGGCGCTTGTGGGCTACTTAGCGGGCGATGGTTCACCCCGATAGGAGGACCGTGTCGTGCCCGTGAGCCCCAGCAGCATCAAACACGACACACGCGGGCGCCACATGCTGGGTCCTGGTATGGCAGGTCTGACCAGCCTGACCACAACAGGCCGCTTGCGCTGCGCTGGCGGCGCGCCCAGCAGGCGGCAAGGCGCGCAGATTCACACAGCTACCGGCACGTTACTATTTATGCGCGGGCTCCCGGTGCCAGGCAGCAGCAGCGCGGCGCCACCGATGCACGGCGCGAGCGAGTACACACTCGGCGGACTTTACACAGTGTCCTTAAACCCACACCTGATTTAATCGCCCTGCCGATATACACACGGATGGCCGACGGATTCCCCGCCCTGCCGGCCGGCTGACATACTGCCAGAAGGCGCACGCGTCCGTCTCGTGCCACGAGGGGGAAGGCCAATCAGTACGACCCCTTTATCTCACGCGAGTTCATTAATTTTAATCTAATTGGCGCTGTCGGACCGTTGGACTTGACCCCTCGAGCGCGCGCGAGTACATCGTGTCTTTTCGAATACCACCCGGTATCAGCAAAAGACGCAGCCAAGACATTCCGCGCATGTTTGAACGGAAGAAAGGCAAACTTCCTAGAAAGATATGGGTATCTTTCGCAAAAGTATAGATCTCCCTCTTACTTAAAAAAAAAAAGAAGAAGAAGAGCTGCCTCTGACTCTGCGGCCACTTTTATTCTGATTCACAAGCGCCGATAAATATTCACACTGGTTGCACCTCCGATCCGATCCGATCCCACCCCCACCCCGAGGAAAAAACGGCCGTGGGCGCTGCAACATCCATCATCGTCTATCCCGCTCGCTGTGTCCCGTCATGAAGGCATTCAGCTTATTTTGTAGCCACGCATGATGCGTCACAGCCCAGCGACAAACTTACTTACGCTGAGGTACGCAGCAATAATAAAAATATACGAGCGTTGGTGCTTCCCCCCCCCCCTCCCCCTCCCTCCCCTTGCACGCGGGGCACGCGAGCGGCAGGGAATCAGCTGGCCGAACTCCAAGACTCCAAGGCGTTTCGCGCGCCGCGCCGCACCCCTACCCTACCCCTCTCGTCGTCACCGCGGCCACCGCGGCGGGTCGATGCGATTGTACTACCTGATTTAGAAAGTTCATAAAATCGCCGTGACGCTATGCTCCAAACCTCTCTTTTGGGTGCAATAAGAGCGTTGCTTTTGAATAAGGAGCCGCTGCCTTACACATACAACAGAGAAAGAAGAAATACGTAGAGCGAAAGAAGAGGGGGGGAGGGGAGACTGCAACCCGTGCAAGGGCTCTACCCCCTCTCCTCCCGCTGCTGCATCCGGGGGGAACTCTCTGGAAGCGAGAAGTCCGGCAACGTCGTGGGCGCCCGTATGGGTCGCGGTGGGCTACCCTGTCAAATCTCGCGGCTTAACCTCAATCGCCAATGCCCCAGAACCCTGCCGAATCGCGTCGATATTGTCACGATTTTTAGCGTTTACAGAAGTGGCGCCAATCCCTCTGGAAATTCCCCGCGGCTGGTCGGCTGGTCGGCGCTAGCGGCGCGTAGGCAGCGCTTCATTGATTGACGCGAGCCGAAGGCCGAAGCCCCACCGCTGCGGCGCAACGTCGGGAAGACCACCGAAAAGGTCCAGCAAAGTACACAATGTCCACGACAAGCGCTACTCACCGTTCCTGGCGAAGAAAAAGTCGAGGGCAAGAACACCGCCGGTGAGGCTCGTTGCTCGCACTGCGGCCTGACGACGGAGGAGACTTCGATCCCCGACCCTCGCACAGCCCGCGCGCGATCTTCTGCTGATCCGCTCCGCGCTCGCCTGTGACTCTGGCGTGATCGCGGCAAGTGAACGGGCCGTCGGCCAAGCGCACAATCTCTCAAGTAGTGTCCACTGTCGACTTGTAGCACTGACTCGCCGTCCAGCTCCAACTGACGTTTTTGGCCTGAGGCAGCGGCTCTGTGTTTTGTTTACTTCCCCTTCGCCGTCCCCCTTCCCCTCCCCCCAATCAGCTGGCTCCCCACCACACCGCCCGGCCCGCCGCCCTCAGCAGCAGCAGGCGGCACAGCAGCATGCGGATGCGGTGCAGGGCCTAGAGGGGGAAGTACGATTGGATGCCGCCGAGCCGAGGGAGAAAAGAAATGTTTAAAAAAGTTAGAGGAATAAACGATTTATTTAATTTAAATGAGAGACCACTCACTTCATCGACATTCGTAATAGTACTGTAATCTGAGCAGGCTCAGTTTGAACAAATATTTACGTCACACACATTAACAACTAACAAGGCAAGAGCAATCAAAAATATGACATTTTGTTGAGAAGTAATGAAAGGTTCGACATAAAACTCAATAATTTTGTAAAATAGACAAACTGAAAAACAAACACTTAAAAAAAGAGGAAAGAATTATTTCAGAACCTTCGACTTGTAAAATTTTCTCAAAATATAGAATCATAATTGGAAGCCTGAAAAAAAATCAGAATATTTTAAAATCGCCATAGCATGACTAGATGTGTAGAACTGCAGTGAAAAAAGTTGAAAAGTCAAGTAGAATTTATAGCAAAACCTCTACATCCGAAACATTCTGGGAATCCAACAGATATATAAAGGAAAAATACACTTAGATTTTGCTCTCCATACATGAGCCACAAAAATATGCTTCAACTCAGTAAAATAAAAAGACTTAAATATAGGTAAGGATATGTTCAAGAGTGGGAGGGATTCTTTTGTACAGAGAAGAAAACCTTAAATCAGAAAGATTCTCTAGGAAGCTAGGAATAATGTTTGCACTCCTCTGGAATGTACCTAGCACAACAGTGCTCTCATCCACTTTACGTCTTTGGTCAATACAACAAATCATTGTGCCACAAAGCATAACAGTTTAACTTTTAATTTATAATATAAGGTATATATATCAGAATTTGAGAGGGCGGTCCCAGAAAATGTAGCAGCTGAAACCAGCAAACATCATTAGGGAAAAGGAATCACAGAGGAATAAAATCATATGGCATGATAATATAGAATACAATTGACACATTTAAAACACTAAAATGTGTTAGACAAACACTTTTCATTAATACTGGACACAAAATAGTCAAAATCAAATTAGTTTTTGATTGGTACCCGTTTAAAACATGTGGAAGCTCAACCTAGGTAACAGCATTATATCTAAGAAAATTTAGACCACATAATATGATTTTCACAGCTCTTCCTCTTGGAAAGAACAACATATTCAGCAAAGACGAAGAGAGAAAAGCCTTGAAAATACAACGTAGATATTATACTTGCTGATGATTAATGATCAGTACAAACTGGTCTTTTTCATAATGCGCAAAAATTCTTCTTGACTTATCTCATGATCTCCATCTCGGTCTGCTTCCTCAATCATTTCCTGAAAGTATATTTGAAGTTTTAGGAATAAACAAATATCCATAATCACAATCCTTAGAACATAAAAGTTTAAACATACATGTAGTTCTTCATCAGTCAAATTTTCACCCAATTCTTTTGCTACTCTCTTCAAATTTTTAAATGATATTTTCCCAGTTTCATCATCATCAAACAACCTAAAGGCCTTCATAATCTCTTCTTTTGTGTCTTTCTCGGCCATTTTGGTAGTCATTAGGTTCAGAAACTCTTCAAAAGATAGAGTACCTAAACAAAAAAGGAAAAGTTAATGGTGTACTAAGATTCATTTGATTTGCGATAATCATCCAAGGGTGACAGGAACTAATAATAAGATACTAAAATACTTGTGGAAGAAGGAAACAAGTAACAGAAATAGTTTACCTGTGCCATCTTTATCAATTTCAGCAACCATCTTTTTGATTTCTTCTTTCTTCGGTTCGAATCCAAGGGCTCTCATGGCAACCTACACCGCAAAGACAATCCCACAAAAGAGCAGTGTAAACAAAAGATTTAGTCTCAAAAAAGCAGATTATAGACAAAAAAGTTAATTATAAAGTTAAACTAGGCCTAATACAGAAAACCAAACAAACCTTTAGTTCCTTAGTCTCTATCTTGCCCTTTCCTTCAGTGTCAAATAGGTCGAAAGCTTCTTTAATATCAGCTCGCTGTTCTGCGCTCAACTCAAACTTTGGGCCTCCTGACTTCTTTCTAGTACCCATTTTTCGAGGAACAGAAGGTGCGCCAAAAAAGCAAGTTTGAATGCCTGGAGGAGTGTAAAGTCACATACAATGAGACACATAAGGAATAAATATACACAATGATTGGAATAGAATTCAATGCAAACGAATGGAGTAAATTTTAAAAGAAAAACCAAATGTACACACCTTATGTCAAAAACACAAGCAGACGAAGGTTACAAAGCCTTGTGTTTCACAGTCACAGAATTTCAACACGTGTATCTGGATTGAATTGGCACCTCCTACAATTTAATCGACCAAAGAGATTTTTTCATTGGCGAAATAATTACTTCTGAAACACCTGCAGATTCAAACCCTGCGAAGACAACACAAATGCAGCAGAAAAACACAACAGCAGCTTGGCGCCACCGTCGCGTCGCTATGGTGTTTTGGTTTGACAATTTCTCATCCGACATTAGTTTTTTTAAGAAATTTATTTGAGAGAGAGGGGATTTTGTTTTCAAGCACTATTTGTTATCATTAAAAAAACTGAAAAAGCATGAACAAATTTAAGAAAAGAATTTGTTTCTTTGAAAGCAGTATTTTTTGAACCGCCTTTCTGTAGTTACGAAGGGCGTGACATACGAATGACACCAACCTGCACAATTAAATTAAACAGTCAACAAATTGTATGTAAGATAAAATGAAGCTTTACTTTAATAAATAAAAACAACCAATATCTTCAAATTGTTTTAATAATTCATGTTTTACTTCGTGTTTTCTAATGTAACTTAAAATAACTTTTGATGTTGGATTGGTGTGTTGGCTATTGTGTCTCACAGCTCTTGTACAAATCTCCTTGAGAAAAATCTCAAGTTTAGAGCAGACGTCTCCAGCGCTCATCTTTCGCTGTTAAAACTCCAACAATCAGCAAAATGTCTGCTCTCCAGAGGATTGCCAAGCCCTTCGTTCAGAGGGTGACTGGTAAGTAAGCCATATTTTCCTGTTTCTGTGTTTGCTGGAGATGGCAAAGTCTTAAACGAACGTAGTGTGGACATTTCATTATTTTCTCGCACTACGCAATTTTCACGTGTTTAGCTCTAGTATTCGTTATTTTGACATGGCATCGTTTCTTAAGTGTGAGCCGTGTTATTTTCTTTTACCTGGCTCATAATCCTATCATCACATGTTTTGTTTTTAGACAAGTATCCCATATCTAGGTTGTACCATAACCTCGAAGTGTTTTAGATTCTTCAACTTATCTTTTTTATTCCAAAGTTTTCTCATGTACCTTTTTTTACTGTAAATGAGGTCTCACTCTCTAGGCTGCACGAAACGGATTTGCCTCCTACTTATTATTATGTAAGAATCATTCCCATTAAACTAAAGCAAAACATATTTCATCGCTACTGTGTCACCATAGATGTTGCCTGTGCGGTTCTCCTGTTTTCAACAATCAACTATGGCTCCAGTTTTTCAATTTTCTTA
>NW_026267251.1:287873-294134 GCF_000697945.3 Frankliniella occidentalis | reverse complement strand
GGTGGGCAGGCCCGTGGCGCGCGCGTGTAGCACGGCGCTGCCTACGTCACCCCTCCAGGCGCCTGCGAGGTGGGCAGGCACGTGGCGCGCGCGTGTAGCACGGCGCTGCCTACGTCACCCCCCCAGGCGCCTGCGGCCTGTGCCCTGCACTCCTTTTGCCGCGGGCAGCGTTTATTCAAATGGCCGCGATTTGAAACTAGCGGCGCGGGGACGCGGCTGGTCTGGGAGGGGCGTGAGACTCGTGGGGTTGGGTGGCCGCGAGGGCCGAGTGGATGCGGCGCTGGTGTTCTTTTGTTGGGCGCAGGACTTCCCGACGGAAGCCGAGGAAGTGCCTCTGTGTGAGTCGGAGATAAGGGCCCGGCCCGCGCTGCTAGCTCGGGGCAAATATGCGGCGGCCGCGCTGGGCCGGGCTGGGCAGTCCGGCAGCCGTTTGGAAAAAGAGTAATAGGAGAAAAATACGACAGAAAAGTAACTGCTGCAGGGTAGTGTAACCGCGCCCGGCGTGCTCACGGAGCAATCTGTTACTAAAATCGGCCGGTGAAAAAGGGGGGGGGGGCAGGCTTGTCTTCCCCAACGTGGCGGACGGACCAAATGTATCAGATGCGCTTCACATAGCTGTCCGCAGCAGACAGGGAAGCTTTGTAGTGGCTATTAGCTTTCCGGGCCTCCGGTTTTTTTCTCATATCTATCTCTACATTTCATGATTCAAGTCTCTTGCACTTTTTCTGAGCGCTCCGCTCAAGTGCAGTCTCTCTCCGGCCGGGCCGAGCGGCCCCTAGCAGTGGCCGAGCGCCACAGTGTACAGCTCAGGCAAATAACTACTGTCTTGCTTGTTGCAGCCCGAAACATGTCCAGCATCGAGACATGGCAGAGGCCCACATACGACGTCCTTCCCGTCCCCAAGGGCTCCTGGCAGGCAGACTATGACAAGAAGAACGCCAAGGCCAACATCGTCCTAGCCGTCGGCATCGTGACTTTCACCGCCTCCATGCTGCACGTAAGTCATCTTTCAATTAAAATTATACCTACTGAGAAATACTTCAATGGTGAAGTCGTTTAGGGTTGTCGGGTCCGACGAATGGCCCTGGCTTGGCCGCCTATCAGTGCCAATAGTGACTCGCTTATCTGTTAACGATGACGCGGACACCGCAGTCGAGTACTCGGCGTTTCCTCCTCCACGCGGGTTTTTCGGTTGTGGCCGCATAAGGCTGCCTTAGCTCGGAAAATCGTAAGGGGGATCCGCGCCCATTCAATTTCATCGTTACCGCTGAACTTATCCCTTTTTAATGTTCTGTTGCAGGCGCTTATTGATCCTCTGCCGCCGGTCACCAAGGCTGACCTGCCAGCTGATCCTCGCACCCTATAATAAATTAAATTTAGTTACTATCGTGCTCTGGATAGAACCTTGTTACAACTTTGTTTGAATAATGTGCAATAACATTCATCAGCATTGAAATATTCTTTGTTTCATTCTCCTATTTGCTTGGCACATGTCTTAACAGATGTCACTCAATATATAATAAATAAATAGGTAATAAATTTACAACTCCTCTAGCAGGGCTTCCAGTTATTTATTTTCCCCCTTCTGTTCACTGCGGCCAAGGTGCGGCTGAAAACGTTCGGTACTTCCACGGTGCCGTGCCCACCGTGCCTATATACTTACGCTTAGGCCAAAAGGGAAGTCGGGGTGCCATTCAAATGCCAATGCCAGCCTTTTATGAACCAAGCACATATTGTTGCTGACGACTGCCTCTCTATTAATATCAAGTAAATGAGCATCACTTCTTTGCAGGCTTCGAAGTTAATTTTCCGTTTACAATTTCACCTACACCTACACTTTGCGTTCTTTCTCCCGATGGATGTTATTGGCAAACCTGCGTCCTCCCTTCCCCCTCCTCGCACTGCTTGACAGCAGCCAGCTGATAGGTGGTCTGCTCATGAACTGCCAAATGCCCGTACATGCGTAACTTTCTGATCAGTTGGGGTATATTGCTCGCCTGAATAGGCCACCAGATTGGCATGGCCAGTTGAAAAACACATCGGCAATATGTCATTCTGGGGTCGCCTTTTGGCCTTTTCACTAAGCATCCAATTTTCGGTTGCCCTGTTTTATTATGAGAACTCTCAAAATAATAGTGGATTAGTGCCCATTGTGATTAACGATGCTGCAGTGAACCATAACTATTCTGACTTTCATGTTAATTCAACCACTGAGTATTTGTTTGAATTTAAAATTAAGAAGGTGAGTCCTTTTAGTTCGGCATCGTGTAAAAGTGTACGAACACTAACCTAGCTTTGAAGTTGTTAGTTTCGATGACTTCGTTTCGATCACGAACTACGTTGTGACAGTTCGTAACATGCTACATTTGGATAATTTTCATAATTGCTACTTCAGACCCTGTCCAATGATTCTCGACCTGCTCGAGTGACAGTAGGTTGTTCAGATGCCACAAGTACTCATCCAGTATTAGTCGTGTTAAGGCAGGCTAAAGGGGTTTTATCTTGGCAGCTTCCCCTTATGGTGCCAACTAAAAGTAATGTGTAAGTAAAATTTTCCTGGTTGATTTCTTCTAAATCTCTGCAACTAAAACAATATTAAGTTACACTGGCTTTATTTCAGAGTGGAATATCATACAACATCGAGGACTCTTTGTCCTAACAGTAATTACCGAGATGTCAATTTAATGATGCCACATTATAAAAGTCAATCCTTTCTTCTTCATGGTTCGGTTCCGAGTGAAGAAGAAGTAATCATAAATATTGCAACATCATCTCTTGTAGATGTTCCATTTTTCCTAAAAGTGGAAATTGTTCCAGACTTCATTGTTACGTAATTATTTGTTTTCTATAATGTATCTCAATTTTACTTTATAGTAATATAATAAGATAATATTATTACTATTCTAAATTCTTTTGTAGTGCCAGTGATACTAGGGAACTAGTCCCCGTCAGTCCCAGTGAGCCAAGATTTTATCAGTTTAACTGGTCTAAAGCAAAAAATGCATCCAAATCAGTAGTTCTTCGAGTTGACTCAGACGATGAAGTGTGTATGGTTGTTTCAATTCAAAATATCAGTGTAAGTGTAAAGTTATGTGTGAGGATTTTTAAAATCTTTACTTGTTTTTGTCATTACTGTACTGCTGGAATGGAATGTTTTACCTTTCACAGTGTCCTGTCTTTGATTTGGAGCGAACAGTGCAGTTTGAAGGATACCGACAAACAGTCAATTCACGAGGTGGCATTACCCTCACTGTATGCACAAATACTTATTACTACATGTGCAGTATACACTACATCAAGTTGTTGTATCAATTTTTCCTTTTATTTTCAGCGTGATCTTTTCCCTGATGGATTCTACATTGTTTTTGTGGTGAAAGGAGATGACTATGATTGCACAGGGAAGATTTCCTCTGTATCTGTGCGAAGTAAAAATGTCACATTTTCATTTCAGTCAACTGTTAGTTATACAGAATACATCAGTGCAACAATGGCCGCTTTCTTTTTCTATGCTTCATTTTATGCTTTGGCTGTATTTTTATGTCTGGCATATTATTTAACGTGAGTATGGGATACAGAGGTTGACAGACAATGAATGATTACTCTGCTATGGATAGTTCTTGTAATGCCTGTCTTCTTCTGTTTAGTAATCGGAATAGTCCTGACTTCATCAATGAACTTGTAAATGCAACATCTGTTCAGGCTGATACAATTGTAGCGTCTACCTCAGATCAGGGATCATCACTCAGTAGGTCAAGAAGAAGTTTGGCCTCAACATCTGGAAATGATTCTACTTTTCAGACCGATGGTATTTAATTGTTATGAATTATGAAATTAGATTTCAGTTGAGGGTGAAGTTTAATTTAAGATTGTGTCGTTGGACTTGCATCATTCTTCTTTTTATAGAAATCCCTGATGATATTGCGGATGAAGAATTGATTGCTACGTATGATCATTTGGACGATGCAAGCACAGATAAGGATGTGATTCTGTAAGACATCTAAATTGTAAATTTTTATTTGTATGTTTTTGTGTAATTGAACTTGAGGGATTCTTTCTTACAGTTCGAAGAGACATTTGTATGTCTGTGACCTTGCACGTAAACCTCACAAATCTTTACAGAGAAAGTCAATGATGTATGTTGGAAGCCTTTTAACTGTTGCGACATTTTATGTTTTACCTGTTGTACAGTTGGTTGTGTCCTCTCAAATGGTCAGTATTTCTGAGTATTCATAGTACCAACATTTTTTTTTATTTTTTTTGTTCACTTATTACCAAAGTTTCTTCCACATTACAGGTTCTTCAGCAAACTGGCAATCAGGATTTATGCTATTATAATTTTCTTTGTTCTTATCCGTTGGGACTTTTGAGTGACTTTAATCATGTGTTTTCAAACATCGGCTATGTTCTTTTGGGCCTGTTGTTTGTTTTGCTTGTTTACCGAAGAGATAGAATGCACTATAATGCAACTATCCAGAGACCTGATTTAAGAGAGGTAATAAACTCAAAATATTTTTTGAATTTTGCACGTCTGTTTACAAAAAAATTTGAGTTTTCTGAATTGACTAATCTTTAACAACCTTTCTTGAACAGCTGGGTATTCCTCATCATTTTGGATTGCTTTATGCTATGGGTACAGCTTTGATGATGGAAGGTGTCCTTAGTGGTTGTTATCATGTCTGCCCCAACCATTCTAATTTCCAGTTTGGTAAGCACATCACACATGCCTTTTAATTCTGAAAACATTTTTACAAGTGTAATTACCTTGGACTGTATACATAGAATAACTTTTTCTCTCTCTTTCCCCCCACCTCCCTAGATACCAGTTTTATGTACGTTATTGCAATGCTTTGTATGTTAAAAATTTATCACACACGACATCCAGACATCAATGCAAGTGCTTATGCAACTTTTGGTGTACTTGCATTAGTTATTCTGGTGGGAATGGCTGGCATTTTAACTGGAACAAAGGGCTTTTGGGCAGCATTTTCAGTGCTCCATGTGTTAACATGCCTATGGTTATCTGGTGAGATATACTATATGGGTAGGATGCGTTTTGGTAAGTATCAATAAACATTAAGCTGTGGTGTTGCTCCCCCCCCCCCCCCCCAATAACAGTGCAATCTCATTCTGATTTTCTTTGATCTCCTCTCCAGGTTTCTCCATGGTTCAACGAGCATGGAATTTAATTTTTAGAGAGATAATTCCTAATCCATGTGCATTCTTTAAACCAAGATACAGAAGTAGGCTGGTTCTTCTCATTTTAGGTACTATTCATGAAAATTTTCACCATTGGATGTATGTACTCAAACCCTAGGTATAATTTCTACCAATTTACATTTTGTTCAGGAAATATGTTCAACTGGGCACTTGTTGCTGCTGTCTGGATTTATCATCTTGATAACAGTTTTGGTACATACCTACTAGCAATTTTTATGGCTAACTTGATGCTGTACACCATTTTCTACATAATTATGAAGTACCTGTGTGGCGAGAGACTTTTACTCCAGCCTATTGCCTACCTAATCCTGGCTACTGCAGGGTGGGGAGCATCTCTTAATTTTTTCCTCCGCAAGTCCACGTCATGGGCGGTAAGTGCTCATTATTTTTACATGGAACTCTTTTTCACTATTTGAAAACACTGACAAATTTAATTCCCAGGTGACTCCTGCTCAATCACGTGCCTATAATGAGCCATGTCAAATTTTAGATTTCTATGACAGGCATGATATTTGGCACTTTTTGTCAGCAATTAGTATGTTCTTCTCATTCATGGTGTGTACATTTCACCTTTCTTGCATGTAGTATTTCTCATTGGTTGGTGGTTCCTTTACATTCCTTTCGCTCATCGACTCAATTATGACCCTTTTCCCTCCTTTCCAGACATTACTTACCTTAGATGATGATCTAATACATGTTCCAAGAACGAAGATTTCAGTTTTTTGAGAAGAAAAGAATGTGTCCTTTCTGTATTATTTACTTTCACGTATATGTGTATAGACTTGCTGAAACTGAACTGTGATACTATGTGTGGCTCTGTTGCCAAAATTTTGTGTACCTTGCCAAATCTTGTAAATGTTATGGTTAAAAAAAGTTGGGTTGTATTTTTTCATCATTTATTGGATACTTCGATCTTAGGGATTGTACCCAAACTACGTGCCATTTAGGGGGGGGGGGGTGTACAAATATTGGGTTCCAAAAGAATCAGGAAGATCATTTGAGTCCTTAGAGACCCTATATTATTTTTACCCCGGGGTACAAATA
>NW_026267251.1:250981-286404 GCF_000697945.3 Frankliniella occidentalis | reverse complement strand
GAAATCATCACTAAAGTCATACGCATGAATCAAAGGGATAAGTATTACTATGCATATCAGATAGGAGCGAAAGACATAAATAGTAAGACATCACAGATGTCAGTTGAACTATGAAATCATCATATTGCACATACTAGGGATGACATGGGAATCTTTGACACAATTCCAAAAGCTGCTACGGAGCTGTGCTTCAGATAGGAGCGAAAGACATAAATAGTAAGACATCATGGATGTCAGTTGAACTATGAAATCATCATACACAGGTGTAGAAGCAGCTCAATATAAACCATCAGGGCTCATGCACAAGACCGCTGAGCAGCCTTAACATAAACGAATCAGACTAAAACTAGCACTACATGCATCAGATAGGAGCGAAAGACATAAATAGTAAGACATCAAAGCTGTCAGTTGAACTATGAAATCATCACGGCTGCATGGAGTGCTAGATGGAAATTTATCAGCAAAACAAAATACACAGAAAGACTGAAGAAACTTGAACTACACTGACAACAACACCATACGAATACTTACACTTTTTCCAGGACGATTCCCTTGGCGTGGGAAGCACCTCCGAAGGGGTTGGCCTTCCATCTGGTTCCAAGGTTGGCCTTCTTGAAGTCGTTGTCGGCCCACCTCTGCTCACGCCTGTGGTTGACGTGCTTACGCGCAGTACGAATACCACGAGGCTTACCTGCAAAAATGAACAGGATAAAAAACGATTAAACGTCATTCGGTGCAACGCAAGGAAAGAGAAGGCCCTATTTCACTGAGTGCGACAAATCGTGAGTGTGTTAACATTGTTAAGATTCTGCTCGACAGGTGAAGATCATTATTGACCGGCAGGATGGAACGCCTGACGCCGGTGGGGATCCAACCTCTAACGGCCCTAACCTCAACAAAAATTTAGAGCCCTGAGACGACTACATTGAAAACAAGAAAGGATGGAAGTTCATAGAAACACGGTCACAATAAACGTGACATTAAATTATTAAAATTGATAAATATTACGGTAAAAATGTAAATAAAACAAGCGCAAAATTTAAACTGTTTACCACATGAGACTCATATCGTCACGTAAACAAGCCAAGAAGAAACCAACGGAAGCAAAATTCACATTTAGAAAGGGGTAATTGCTTGAATTGAGCCGTGAACTTTCGATTGAGTATCCAAATAGGCAGAGTAGAAAAGTTCAGCGGTACTGGCATGACACGCGGGCCACGTTTTAGCAACAGATCTGAGCCGCAGACAGAGACTCACAAAAAGCCGTCTGACATCAAAAATTGTGACCTACGATTAGCCCACGTATAAAACGAGTCACCAAATCCAATCTACTGTCGAAAAAAGTAGCAAAATGTAGGATTTCCGAAGTTAAAACCACAATTTAAAGGTGCATGTACTCACCCATGTTTGCAGGCGTACAGCACGGAGGAAAGAAACTACCGGAGCCGGAACGGGTGGTGGACTGGAAGGAATACTGACAAGAAAAAGAAAGGAAGCTTTGCCAACTGAGAAAACAAAAACTCAGCAACTTTGGCAGATATATGGAGCACAATGACATTCAATCCGTTCTTTGTCATTTTTAAATTGAAAACCTAAATTGTTACACAAAACGGCTGTTTTTGTTTAATGCAAAGATAAAGACCAACTTTTAAAATTACCGTCAGTTATTTTGTGTGTTTGGACCAATCTCTGCTCGGGTGCATGACGGCTAGCACAAACAAGGATAGGCAGTCGACGACAAATCCGATCATCCGTCGCATTTTAAGTCTTGTTATTTTCAAGTTTTAAGCAACAATTCGCAATTGTAAAAAATGGCAGCTAACAGCGGAGGAGTGGAATGGGCCTCCGTTGTTAAACCCATACTGTCTTCTCATGGATCTTTCACCAAAAGTGGAGTCGTCGAACTGTCCAAAGCAATAATCAAAAGGTTTGCATCGGGTTTTGTACTGAAGTTGTGGGCGGATAGCCAAATTGGTATAAGGTCATAAGCAATTACTTCGCCCATTCCTTGGCGAGTTTTGTCGCTTATGGCTATGATAACCGTTTCGACTTCTTGTAACAAACTAGTGGAGCCTATCTGTAATGATAGTCTAAATGTCATTCAGCATAACCCTATAGTTCGCGTATCTCTTTCAACCCTGCCGACCTACTGTATTCCCTCCGCGCATTCCATATCGTGAATACCCTTCATTGTACTGTTGGTTTAGCGCCAATTGCTAATCCGGCGAGAGAAATTAGTTTTGATTATAAGTTAGTGGGAGTCAGTCACTCATTGGCTCTCAACTAAGGGTTGTTCATACCAATGAATCATACAATTTAATTATTTCCTTGATTGCCCAATTTGTTGCAACTTTTCGTCATGTTTTGACTTGACTCATCTCTCTTTATTGTACCCTGCAGAATTTGAAGCTTTTCCTTACAATCAATTGTTAATTATCATTCACTTATAATACATTATTATTATGTAATTATATTGTATTGTCCTTTTACGAAACTCTTATTTCCCTCTCTTTTTTCTTAATCAGTGAACATGAACTAATAAGCCACGATGAGGAACATGAAACCTTCTACACAGTGTTTGCTGCTTTGGCAGCTGATCATATCAGTGCCAATGTCGGGATTGGTTAGTAAAAGTTGAACTTTTTACACTGTATATCTATTGCCTGCTATTTGTGGGTTTCCTCAAGATACCAAACATTTATTTAACTCCAAATTTGAATTGACCTTCCTTTTTCTATTTTTTCTAGTTTGGCGTAGTCAAATTGGGGTTGTCACTCAGGCTGCTCGTATTCTGCTTCAGTATTTATTGGGCAGATTACAAGCACAAATGGCTCTGGGTGAGAAATCGTCTGGTGAAAATGAAACAGTTCAAGCCCTTTCAGCTAAGCAACTACTTCTTCCAATTAAAGCACTTTGCTCTGGGTTCAGTACATTGACGCTTGCTGAAGAAACTACATTAGCCTCACTCATGAAAAATTCAAAACTGCCAGCTCATGTTGCTGCTAGTTTATCAGGTACAGGAAATACACCAATATATATACAATCTCAATGTTGGGAAATTTCGTTTAATTCTATTTTATTTTTATTTTCACCAGGAGATAAAGACTCCTCTCCTAAGGAAGCAAAAAGGTCTAGAACTGACCTCTCAAGTACTATCCTGGAGAGACTAGCCATGCCCATGCATGACTTTGCTAAACCAAAACAGATAATTTCAACCCCTATTGTTGAAGCTTCAAATAAAGCAACTGATGCTACATCTACAAGTGCACCAGATGCTTTTTATGATATTGAGGTAGGTATTTCAATCTCATCTCTACTTCTGTTGGAACTTAAATTGTATTGATTGTAATGTATATGTCCATGTCTTTTATAGAGTGTTTTTGTAATGAAGAACATTGCAACTCTTCAGACCTTGCGTGCTGGAGATCTTTTGCTTGATATGTGCCTTTCATTACCCCATCTAAGTCGGTACATCCACAAATACAGAGAAGCAATTATGAAGAAGGCTTTAAGTCTTCCATCATCTCATTCTGAAGCAACTTTGATTCGACATAGCCTTCAGGCTCTTGTGTCTGACCTTTCTCTGGCATGGAGTGCTATTTCTCTCCCAGTCTTAGAACCTCTGTCTCCTGAGAAATTGGAGAAACTTAGCACATTGACCACATCATGTCTATATGCAGCTGTGTGTGTAGCTACAGCCAGTTGTGTGTTGGGCATTACTGCTGCTGGGCAGCAAAAATGTACTGGTGGTAATAGTGGAGCATCGAAAGTTGAAGAAGACAGTCTGGCTGACTCTCTATCAATTACAGTAGTTGAGAAGGCTTTGGACATGTTCAATTTGGCTTCAACTGCTATCAAGAACTCTTCAAAAGCTGGAGGTCACATACACCAGAACCATCTTTTGATTGGTGTTTGGGTTTTGACTACTGGGCTTCAGACTCAGCTTTCAGCATCAAGTTCACTGGTGCCAGAAAAAAGTGGAAGCACTAAAGATGAGAAAGGGAAGTCCCCAAGTAAAGCTCGAGAGGGATCTAATCGCATTAATTTAATGAAAGTTCAACAAGGCTTTGGTGTACTTTCTGTTGCCTTGACTTCCAGAGCTCTCACAATGATGTCTACACTTTTGGAAGATCTTCAAATTGAGGGCCCTATCAACGAATCAAGTGCTGAACGAGCAACTGTAGAGCCTGCAGGACTCTCTATTCTTGGAAACTACACTGCCTTAAACAGGGCAGCTCGATTTTTATCTGCTGCTCCTCTGAACCAGCTCTTGTATTGTGTTGCTACTATTAGTTATCGTAAAGCCTGTTCTCTGAAAAGGATCCAAAAGCATCCTCCTGAAGGTGATAATTTTAGCACTTCAGATTCAACAACTTACTATGAGGATGATTTGATAAGTTGTTCTGAGGAGAGTTCAGGTGATGATGATGATGACGATAGTGAACCTATTCTTGGCTTGTGGTTTGAGGAGACAGTTTCTGTACCTGACTCAGACAAAAGTGGTGCTGGAAATCAGAACACTAGTGAAAGTCAAGAAAACAAAGCTGCTCGTGGAGCTGATGGATCGAGTACTATTGTTCCTGATAAGGGTGAACCAAATGGCTACATATCACTTGCCACTCAAATTTTTCAGTTTATGAATACACACTTTCTCAGCAGTGAATCAGCCTACATCTGGTCATATGTTCAATCTGGTCTCACAGAGCAACAGATGGTCATTCTCGCTGCTATTGTTCGTGATTTAGACAGAGAAACAGCTCGTACTGAAACTGGTAACTATTTAAACAATTAACCTTCTTTACATTAACAGTTTGATGTGTAGGATGGGTTAATTATATTCAATTTCCTTCTTCAGGTACAATATCTGTCTACTTTGGCCCCACACTAGGACAACTGTATACTGAATTTTCTCAGGCGTTAGCCCGTTACAGTCACAACCTGCTGGCTCGGAATGTTCTCAGTCCTGCTTTGCAAGCAACACTCCTCAGTCACCTTGGTGTGAGCCCATGGGCTGCTCCTGTAGACAGTACCACATCATGCACTTCATGGCCTCTGCAAGTGTACCCCAGGACTCTCGCCATATTAGCTCAGGTACTTTTCTAAAAAAAAAAATATGAAGAGGGAACATGTAATCTCATTAGGTTGACTCCTCTGACATATCTCCCCAATGTTTCGTTCTTGTGTTTCAGGTTTTGCTGCTGAAGTCTCAACAAGACAAAGAGGCTGCATGCATCAACATATGGCACAGGCTTATCAACACATTAGTGGACAATGTTGTTAATCCTCCTCCCACTTTTGATGTTGAGAATGAAGACTTAAATGTTGAACATGCTCAACTTTTGCTTTTCCTGTTCCATTCTCTCAATTTAATGCAGAAGAAGTCAGTTCTTTTGATAACAGCAAGTGGTGTGATTCGTTGTGCAGATGTTCTAACAAACATGGGGGCCAGTTCCCCTCCAAAAGATACACAGCTGTTGCATCTTGCAAGATTGCTACTTCTGCTGGAGTACTTGGTCAAACATTTGTACGATGCTCCTCCATATCTTCTCGAACAAGTAATATGTGATACAATAAATATTGTTAGAGTTATGGTAGTTTAGAAACAAGGCATTGTGTAAAATTGTTACAACATACACTTTCAGGTCCAATGGAATCTATTCTCTGCAACTTCATTAGATGCAGACACCAGTGACAACAAAGATGGATCTCGCCTGGCATCAAGGATTTACATAGCTTGGAGTGATATTGAAAACAACTTCAGAAAGTTTGGTCCTCAAGATGAATTTTCAATGCGACCTCGATTTTATGGTCTGGCTACAGCTGAACTCAACAATCAAGATCAACCAAAATTGGATGGTCTGGTGAGTAATGTGAAACACTGTTTGAATGTATGTTTTAATTTCCAGTATTGCACTTTCTTTTCACTAATTTGTTGTTCTAGGCATGCAATTTCATTTTGGGCACTCCAGATAAACTTAAATATCCCCAGCTAATTGATGCACTTCTTCAAATTTTAAGTGTAATTGATTTAAGTGTACCTCTACCTGGTGTTACTGCTCCTAATTTTACAGCATTGTGTGCAATGCAGTACTGTTTTTCCATCAGCTGGAGGTTTGTGTTGATTTGAACTGTCTTACTGGATCGAACGTTAAAGAAATACTTTATGATTTTTGACCCTTGATGTGTTTCTAGACTACTGCTGCTCCTTCCTCCCTCAACTCCCTATATGGATAGACTTGCTCTTGGTGAAGATTTGCCATCATCATCTTTCCTCATGTACTCTTTAGTTTGGGGACTCCGCTCTGCATTCAAAACATTTTCCGGTTGGATGAAGGATTGTTTGGTGAAGCAAGGAGTATTCACTCAGTACGCCGAAAACCTTGTAAAAACTGTGTGTAAAGTTGCCGACAGTAAAGGATATGATGTGATGTTGGCTAAATCATGTATTATGGAGCTCCTACCACAAGTTCCACAAGGTAATTTATTTTTCTATCTTTAATTAGAGAATTGAATGCATTGCAGAAACTTCTTAATATCTCTTTTCATCAATCAACAGGTGGAATCATACCTCAAGAGCTTCTGCCACGTCTCTTTGACTTGTGCCTTCTAGACACTGTTATAGCTCGTGTGCAAGTACAGCTAGATGATAGACTAGCAAGACCTCCACCTACTGCAGAATCTCCCAGGTGAGCATTGTGAAGAAGTCTTTGTCCTCTTTTAGATATTTTTGTATCTTATCCAACCTTTATGTGTGGAATATAAAATACTTCTCTCTCCTTTTTAGGAACAGTGCTACCTTTTCTCCTGGTGACCTGAGTCTAAATAGCCTGCAAAATGTCATAGATCTGCTTCCTTTTGTCTTGAATTTGACGGAAGCAACCCTAGCAGCAATTAGGTCAACTTTGGTTTTCCAAATGAATGATGCTGTTGATCCAACGGACTCTGTTGACTTTCGTCAAGTTTTATCTGTAGCTTCGTCTCGTTCTCCCAAGACTAGTGTTCTTGGTTCTGCTCTCATGGTTCATTTGCCTGCTGGAGTTCGATCAACACTTGAGAAATGGAATGCATTGCCGTGTCTTGACTCCCCATGGGTATGTTGATATTGACACTTTCATACCTTATCCTTCGGCTTAGATTTTTGAGTTAATTGTAGCCATAGTTTTCAAAATATTCCACATAACAAGTGTGATTGTTTTTTGTTTTACAGAATACACATGCCAATGATTTGATTCCTGCAGAAAGCTACTGCCTCAGTGTTATAAATTCACACGTTTCATCCTTATCATCACAACAAACTTTTAATACCAATGTGTCATTGAAGCATCTATTACAGTCACTTGTTTCATTTATTGGAACTTTTGCTGATCATATTGCTTCTTTTAGCAAAAATCTGTCGGACTTACAAGCACGTGTGGTTGGCATATTAGTGCCATTAACAATTGATGCATGTACCGAGTACTTACATGATTCAGCTGTCAAAGCTCTTGAAAAGATTTTAGGAGATGCTGATTCTGAAGAGCATCTGAAAACTGTGTATTCTGTTGTTCTGGGACATGTTTTCACATTAATCAACAATTATACCATCAATAACTACACTGATCCAAAGAACCCTAACAGACCGTGGTGCGTTCCTAAAGTCACATGAATAATTTCTTCACCACTCTCCTTCTCTAATTGGCTTTTCACTGTTCCTACAGTGCACCGGTTGATTGTGGAATTCTTCAAGATTGCCTAGCCTTTTTAGAGGGCCTACTGGACAAACCTGCAGGTCCTGCAGCTTTGGAAAAATTCTTTGATCCCACATTGGGTGGTGGCGATTTGGTCAAGATACTTCTTTCTATTGCCTCTCCTCAGACCGCTCATTCCCCTCAGTATGGCACACGAGTTCTGCGGTTTTTCAATAGAATATTTGCTGCAGGTAGATTTTGTAGTCCTCTTTTATCTATTGTTTTGCATGTTTTGATGTGCTTAATAAACATTTTATTTTTTAACTCCCACCACAGAAGAGAAGAGCCAAGGTGATTCAAGCTTGGATCATCTCTGTCACACCATATCCCGTCTTGCTACTGTGGATTCTTCAATTCTTGAAACTTGGATTCGTCATGTTGTTTTGGGTGGGGCTCCGATTTCAAGCCCCTCAGCTCAGGTTGTTCCAGCCCTTCTGACTTGCACTACCTCGATTGAAAATGCTCAAAACGCAGCCAATGATACCATTGCCGAAGCTGCAAGTGAGCAAACGCCAGTGCAAACAACCATGAATGTGACAGTGCCAGCAGTTACTGGGGCAGAAGAACAACAGGCTCTTGTTCAAGAAAATGGTCTTTTATTGCAAAGCTTAACATCTTACATGGTGAAAGAGAGGGGAGCATCCTGTGAAGATGCCGCTGTAGCTCTTTTAAGGGCTATTATACCTTTTGGTTCTCAGGTTTGTTTATTGGAGTTCCTTGTGTGGAACTTTGGTTAAAAATCAATTATACTTTTCTGTAAAACCTCAAATTTTGTTTTCAGGTCTTATATCCACCATTAGAGGGAGCAGGTTTCAATGAATTGATGGGGGTAATGGCTACTCTTGCAGATGCAGGAACAGGTCGTGGTCATATTGATCTCCTTGCTGCCTGTCCTGAGTGGTTGACAATCTGTAAGGAGTACCTTTGTACCAACGAGGTCTGTATTTCAATGACCTGTGTGATATTTCTTTCGATAAGAGAGTATTTCCAGATATAAGTCCAACTTGTTTTTCTCTTTATTTTAGTCACTGGAAGCCATGGAATCACGAGAAGGGCCATCTAAGCGCCAATTGGTTATGTTTGAAGCATGCACCTGTCTTCTGGGCTACATTGCTGATGTGTTCAGCTGTCTACCACACAATTGTTCTGTTGTACACGCACCAAGAGCTACATCACCTCCATGGGAAGGCGAATCTCCACCTGACGTAGACGCTGATTGGGCTGATGAGATTGGACATGAGGATGAAGACAGTAGTGCTGAAGATTCTGTTAGTCTCGATATTATATCTAAAAGATTCCTGTCGTAAGTAGTTTCCCTCTGTCTCTGAATTAAGAAAAACAAACTATTTTCTGGTTTCAGGATGAAGACAGTTTATGTAGTAAACTATGCACGTACACAATTACTCAAAAAGAGTTCATGAATCAACATTGGTATCACTGCCACACATGTAAAATGGTTGACAGGGTTGGTGTCTGCACTGTGTGTGCAAGAGTGTGTCATCGAGGTCATGATATTACCTATGCAAAGTATGGAAACTTTTTCTGTGATTGCGGTGCTAAAGAAGATGGTAGCTGCCAGGTAATCTTCCATACATCTTCTATCTAAAATTAAACTTATGTTTTGCATTAAAAGGATGCATTGAAATGTTAAACTAACATATGAAACTAACTCATTATGTGTGTTTTAATCCCAGGCCCTTGTGAAACGTAGCCCTCAGTCATCCAATGAGCAACAGGTAAACCAGATAAATAGCACCATTGAGCGTGCTGCCAGTAATTCTGCAGCTGGGGCTTCTGGAACTCAAGGAGTGGAGCAAATGCTGCAAAGTTCCCTACGCCGCCGGGCCTCATCTCCAGTTAATCTTGACAAAGTGCACATAGCTAAAGAAAATATGCGGCTTAATGTTCTTCATGAAAAGCTCGGTAATTTATCAAATTAGATTGAAATGTAATACATTTTAAATGTACACTAAAAACTGCTTGGAAGTTCAACTTAATATTGTTTTCAATTTCAGATCATCTACGAGAGCCCTTGATGCAAATAGTATCAGAAAACAGCATGGCTTCAACAATGCTTGAGCTCTTGAACAACCTCATACCAGCCGTTGACCTCATGTGTCAGCTTGTTTCGCCTGTTGGCTGCCATCAGCGTTGCCAGATTGCCATGAAAACTCTGCACATGATTCCTAAAAATTACGAATACAATGATCAGCTTATGGTCCCCACCCTTGGTTCTCAAGAGGGAGCCTTCGAAAATGTGCGCATGAATTATTCTGGTGATCAAGGCCAGACAATCCGACAGTTGCTCTCAGCTCACATGGTTCGTCGTGTGGCCATGTGTTGTTTATCATCACCTCATGGTAAACGTCAGCATCTGGCTGTTTCGCATGAGAAGGGGAAAATTACAGTACTGCAGCTGAGTGCACTCCTGAAGCAGGCAGACGCGTCTAAGCGCAAGCTAACCTTGACAAGACTTGCATCTGCTCCGATTCCTTTCACTGTGCTTTCTGTGACTGGCAATCAATGGAATGAGGACTTCCTTGCAGTATGTGGCCTGAAGGTACAAAGTTATTACTTAAACCAAATTAATCTATCTTTAAATTGTATAATGTGAATGACCCATAATTTGAACACTCTCTGTCTATCTTTTTACAGGAATGCCATGTTTTGACATTCAGCAGTGCTGGATCTGTTGCAGAACACCTTGTTTTGCATCCTCAACTTGAAACTGGCAATTTCATAATACGAGCTATCTGGCTCCCAGGCTCTCAAACTCAGCTTGCACTTATAACTGCTGACTTTGTAAAAATTTATGATTTAAGCAAGGATGCCTTGAGTCCTCAGTACTATTTCTTAGTTCCCACTGGGAAAATTCGAGATTGCACTTTTGTATGCACTGAGGTAAGTGATTCATTCATGACAATCTGTCCATCCTTTTTTTTTCACCATTAGGTAAGAGTTCAAACCATGTGTCTGTCTTCTAATCTACTCTATTTGCAGGACAATGTAATGCACATGATGCTAATGTCATCGGCAGGCTATATCTATAGTCAAGCAATGGATGAAGAAAGTCAGGCAAAACATGGGCCATTTTACGTGACAAATACATTGGATGTAGTTCACACTGACATACGGGTATGTTGCCTATTTGAGAATATACTTTGCACTCTAGGTAATTTTTTAGCTAAATGAAGTGTCGTTCTTATTTACTTTACAGGAAAATAATGGTCAAGTGTGTGGAGGTGGAGTGTCCATCTATTACTCCCATGTATTACAACTACTTTTCTTCAGCTATGCACAAGGCAAAAGCTTTACTGGGCATTTGCAACACTCTAAAGGAGAATGGACAATGCCAGTAATATTCCCGATTTTGCTAAACAACAACTCCAACAGCAAAGCAAGCACCAACTCCAGTGGAAATTCAACAAGTGGAACTTCTAACGGAGGAAATAAGCCAGCTTCCCAACCACTTTGTCAGTGGAGTGAGGTTCCCAACCATCCAGGCTTAGTTTGCAGCTTGTTGCAAAGCAGTAAGTCCTGATTTGATTCATCAACTTTGTACAGAGTTGATACATTTTTATTATTTTAAAATTTTACTTGACAACAATAAGTTAAGAAACCAAATCACCCCTATTTATTTTTATTCTTTTTATTTTAGGTAACAATCCAGTTATATTGATGATAAAACCTGACAGTATACTGGTTCAAGAAATTAAAGTGGTTCCTGCAAAAGCTAAAATAATGGATATGGTTGCCCTTAGACATCCATCTTCTCATGCAGATCATCGTACTACCCTAATATTGCTTTGTGAAGATGGTAGCCTTCGTATTTACATGGCCTCTATGGAATACACAGGTTTCTGGCTCTCTTCCTTGGTTCAAGCTACTAGCCCAATTGCCAACTTAAAATCAGCTCGCAAGAAAAAGGCAGTTAAGACTGTGAAGCCCTCAGGGCAGATATCATTCCCAGTTGACTTCTTTGAACATTGTCAGGCCATGAATGATGTTGAGTTTGGAGGCAATGATTTACTTCTGATTTACAATACTCAACAAATCAAACACCGACTAAATACAGCTGGGATGTATGTTATGTCCACCAAACCTACTGGTTTTACTCTTGAGATTTCAAACTCTGACAACTCATTAGTAATGACGGGTCTGAGAGTGCTCCTCGGAAGTCAGGATCAAACAAGAGCTCCCTCATATGTAGAAATATTTGGCCGAAGTATACAAACCACCATCACACGGAACCGTTGGTTTGATATTCCTTTCACTAAAGAGGAATCCTTACAAGCTGATAAAAAGATAAGTGTTGTATTTGGTCCATCAACTGATCCGGATGGTGTGACTATGGTGGACTCAGTAAAAGTTTATGGTAAAACCAAAGATGCCCTTGGTTGGCATGAAGAGCAAGAGGAGAATGTCAATCCCACTCCAGCACCACCAGCAACTGGCACCCCAACTGAGAATGATCCATTAGGAAATCCTGTGTCACTTCCTCCACTGAATCCCTTGGACAGAATTGTATCAGGTCTTTTAGAAGTGCTGGAAGGTTGTTTTACTGTCACCAGTCACCTGCCGTTAGATGACACTCGGCTCGACCAGCGCTCCAAGGCACTTAGCTTAGCCACAACACTTCTTACCCTGCCTACTCCGGTATTTGTCCAAATGTGTACCAAGACTCTTATTTTTGCCCTTCATTCAAATCGCAATTCTTACCACAGCTATAAAGTGAGTACTGGCTGTTGTTCTATTAATATCTGAAATTTACTTTATGTGCATTGTACTATTTCTTATCTTTTGTTAACTTTTAATCCAATTTTGCAGGATCATGCCCTGTTAGTTTTTGTGCAACAGTCTTTGGCTCATCTTAAAACTGTACAAGATCCAAGTGATCTAGATGCTGAAGCATTTTACCGGCTGGTTCTTATTACCCGAGGTGTAGCTGTTACAAGACCTCACAACTTGGCTAAGTTTGCTGATACACGTGTACAGTATGATAGATGTCTTGTTGACTCAACTACTAATGAGCAGGAGAAACCCAAACCTGATGATTCAAACCATCTTCTGACGCACATGATCTCAATACTATGGAAGTTGCATGGTTGCCACCCAACAAACCTTGCTCTAGCACCTGTCTGTGTTCCTGGCTTGACTCATGTTGAAGCTACTGTCCATGCCATGGTTGAAATTATTCATGCATTCACGCTCAGTGACATGGAAGGCACTATTGGTCTTGCTGCCCAAATGTACCGTGAAATGTTGATGCACTCGGATCCAGCTGTCAGTTTCAGCGCTAAACAAGCCATGTGTCGCGTGCTACGACCACGATCTCGTCGACGCCGGGTTTACATCCCCAGTCCACCACACTGTAGCACTCCGGGTAAGTTACATATTAATGCATCTGTGTTCTTACTCTTCTGAAAAGAAAAAAAAATATTTTTACGTCACAAACACTATATTCAGACCCCTTAACGTTGTATCCTGCCAGTAAACTGTCCTATTAACTCTTACAAAATATAATTTGACCTATAGGGGGTACAACTGAGATGGAATCTGAGAAAGGGCCGGTGTCACAACCCTCCCAAGATTCTTCTGAAGCTGAGCCACCACACTTTGAGGTGGATCAAGTAGAGCCACTGATGTTGCTGCAAGCAGATGGTGAGATCTGTAGGATTTCATGGCTGCCTTCATGGCATGCAGCACGCTTGGCATAAAGTGTAAAGACTCTAATTTACTAGCTTCATCTCTATCTATGGACACTTACTAACTTCAGCTAAATATCATGCATCTACTTTGAAAGTAGGAATACAGCCTCTGCTGCACTTTTCTTCAGTCATGTTTTTCCACTCCAAAATGGTTTTGAAAACTTTCCAGTCTAGTATTTAGTTTGATTTTGCAAAAAGAGAGCTTAGTGCTTTAAGACAAAGGAGATTTTGCAGCAGCTTCTGAATCACTGCTAGTTCTACTAATTTTGAAATCACATTCCACCCTGTTCTCTTTTACAAAATAAACTTTTTCATGCTCTACTTTTAGATTTTCGAAATTCATCATATGTGGATGTGGAAAGTATCTTAAAGGTTTCATCATCATAATGCTATACATCATTTCAGTCACCTTGCTTCTGGGACTAAGTCTGCTCTCTAGCTCTTTCCTTTTGTGCAATATTTCATCCATCTTTTCCAGGACCATGCTCAATAACTCCATCTCTCCATACTTATCAGCATACCAACAATTAGTTTGCTTTCTCATTACGCTTGTGATGCTACTAAGCGTACAACATTTTTCTCCTACCTTGATGTATGTAATATATTTGATTTTACTTTTAAATCTACAGGAGCTCCTGCCCAACCAGCCGTTGGGCCTGTTGCAGCAGTTGCCCCAGCTGTTTTGAATGTTAATCAAATGGAGGGGCTCTTAGTTGGGGCTCTTGGAGGTGCGCTTGGTGGAGCGCTGGGTGGAGCCCTTGGTAATGTCCCTGCAGGGTTTGCTCCTCTATTGGACATACCACCAGATGCAGACGATGAAACAATGGTTGAACTGGCTATTGCTCTCAGTTTGCAGGTATTTCATTAGGAATCTTTCTCTCTTCTCCCTCTCTCACCCTTTTTTTTTTTACATTCTTTTATTTCATGTTGTAATTGTTATTTTGGTTAAGGACCATGATGGGGCTGATCTCCAAAATCTTCAGCAAGGACTTGCTAACCTGGGCGGAAATCTTCAGGTATGATTCTTGCTCACAAGATTTAATTCTAATTTACAAACCCTTTGTTACTAAATACTAAATCTATCTTACCTCAGGGGTTAGCTCAAGGACTTGTCCAAGTTGGACTTGCAGCACAGGCTGAAGCTGTCCAAGCAGAAGCAGGACATTACTCTGATACAACTGCTTCAGCTGGTGGTTCAGATGATGAGGGATCAACAGCAGCCACAGATGGCAGCACTCTTCGTACTTCTCCAGCAGAACAGGTATGTCTTATCCTCAATTAATTAACGTGTTTATAATTTTATCTTTATTTCTATCATAATATTCCATTTTACTACTGGTGCAGGGTGGAAGTGCTGGATCCGAGAGTGGTGGTAGTGGTGTGGACAGCATAACTGGTGAACACAATGTATCAGGAAGAAGTTCAGCCTATGGGGACAACATGCAGGAGCCTTTGGTTGGTGCCAGAAGTGAAACTAGCTCATTAGGTGTGCCAACAGGATTCCAGGTAAGTTATAATTCCTTACATGTAACATGTCTTTCTATGGTTATTTTCGTGTATAACAACTTTACAGTATAATAAAGAGAAACACTAAATTTCATTTTTATCATTTAAAACAAATATTCTTTAGGTTCATGAAGGAGATGGCATACTAGAACCAGAACAAGATCATGAACCAGACACTGAAAATTCAACAAGGTTGCATCAACTGCGACTTCAGCTTCTAGAACGTCTGTTGGAATATGTGCCAGAACTGAAGGATGTTGGAGGCGTTCGTTCCATCCCCTTCATGCAGGTCTGTGTTATAAATGACTAGTTATTTGCCTGAATGAAGGATTTGGAGTTGATAGAAGCATTTTCATTCTTCAGGTTCTTTTGATGCTTGCTTCTGATCTTGATGGAGAAGAGGAAAAAGATCGTGCATGCTTAGAAAACATGCTTAATACAATTATTGGGGAGTTGAATATGCGTAAACCTAACAACAAGTATGTGTCGATTTACCAACGCTCAAATGAGAGAGAGGTTCATCTGGTCATCATGCGCCTCTTAAGTATGTTATATTTGCACAATTGATATATTGTCAAATCAATGTTGTTGAAGTGAAATGAAATGGACATATGTTGTCTCCATTTTGCAGGTGTATTGATGTCAAGATCCAAATCAAGTACAAAGTCAAATCATGACAGTTCAGCATTTGCTGCTCAAATGTGTGCAGTTATGCTATTCCAAGCAGGTGTTATTGACTACTGTCTGAAGCTTCTGAAAGCACTTTTAGCTTACTGGAAAACGTATGTTAAAATACCTACAGTCAATTTTGTCATTTTGATTTTTACCGTTTTCTTTCTAAAACATCTCAAACATGTTATGTTGATAATTTTCAGGACTGCACCAGAGGAACCAGCTAATACACCAGGTTCTTCATTACTCAAACCACATTTACCTACTTCACCACCTGACATGTCACCTTTCTTTTTGCGTCAGTATGTCAAGGGGCATGCAAATGATGTGTTTGAAGCCTATCCTCATTTACTGACAGAAATGGCTTTAAGGCTTCCCTATCAAGTTCAGAAGCACTTGGACAATTCTCCTCCAATTCTTATTACATTTGAGCAGGTAACAATATGTAAAATTACAGCAGTGATTACAGTTGTTGATTACAGTTCTTTACTTTTTTTGTTTACACTTTCTCATTACATCTTTTTAGGCTTGGTTTTACTATCTCTGTGAGTACATGATGACCCAACAAACACCTTTTGTACGACGCCAAGTCCGTAAACTTCTTATGTTCATCTGTGGAAACAAAGACAAATACCGTCAGTTACGGGATCTACATTCTCTTGCAACTCATGTAAAGGTGGGTACCCACCATTTTTAGTAGGTAATCATATATTATATTTACTCGTTCTTTCTTTCATAAGTATATTATTCTTTCTAGGCTGTAATGCAGTGTGTTGGTGAAAGTAGCAGTCCAGACTCACCAACTCCTCCTTCATTGAATTGGGTGCAACTACCATATGACACTTTAGTGGGGCTGGTTGAACAACTCAAAGCATGCGTTGAAATTGCCACAAGTCGTACTCTGAATTGGCAGAGGTACTGTCTGGGGGATGATCACATTTTGCCTTTCCTTCTTCGAGCGGCATGCATGCTTGATGAAGCTGTTGCGCCACCAATTCTTCAGTTATTGGAATGTGCTGTGTGTTCTGCTAAGGTCAGAAATCATTCTTATGTTTAAAAACTGTACCTATTATCAATTTTAGTCAATAATTATATAATTGATTGTATTATTTGAATTTTTAGGAAATTAAACAAGCAGCTGCAGCCGCTGCTGCTCAGTCAGCCAACCCCAGCGCCCCTGCTGCAGTACCTCCTCCACCTGTGCTAAGGAAGGACCGAGAAAAATCTGATGATTCTGATCTTGAACAACGTTTTGAAGATGCTCAGTGTGTCACCCTTATTAAGCAGATCAACACACAGGTTAGTAACTGTAGTCTGATTTTCCAATTTCTATCTCTCTTTACTTGTGTTCAGAACCTTGAAGTGTAATCTATTTCCTACATTTTCTCCTTTGTAGGTTCCACAAGAGCAGATTTCACAGTTCATCAAAACTTTCCTTTTGGAGACCAATGCAACATCAGTACGTTGGCAAGCTCATGCCCTAATCTTAGCAATATACAAGAACTCTTCAGCAACAGAGCAGGAGAAGCTGCTGGATCTGATGTGGCAACTTTGGCCTTTACTACCAGTTTATGGAAGGAAGGCTGCTCAGTTCGTAGACCTGCTTGGTTATTTCTCCTTATGGACTCCGCTATCTACTCAAAAGGTGTGGTTTCTTCCAAATTTTACTTGCCTAATCACATTATACTTACAATCAATCTTAATTTTTCTATTTACATGTTTGCTTATCTACATTTCAGAGGACTGAGTACATATGTTCTGCTGTTGGAGTTCTGCGTACACAAAATCAGTTACTAGCTCATCATCCTAATGCAAGCCTATACAGCCATTTAGCACAGTATGTTGAACTGGATGGTTATTATCTAGAAAGTGAGCCTTGCCTTGTTTGCAATAATCCAGAACTTCCAATGACAAGCATCAAATTGTCAGGAATAAAGGTATACCTCATGATATTGTCTGAAGGGAATCATAAATATTTTCACAATTTTGTTCTAACAAGGTTTTGATATTCTTTATAGATTGATTCTAAGTTCACAACCACCACTCAAATTGTGAAGCTTGTTGGAAGTCACACCATTAGTCGTATCACTCTAAGAATTGGAGACTTAAAGCGCACTAAAATGGTCCGAAACATTAACATCTATTATAATAACCGCACTGTTCAAGCTGTAGTGGAGCTAAAGAACAAGCCAGGTGTGTTAATTTTTGCATTGTATTAATCTAAGAGCAATCTTCAAAACTTTTGATCTTATAATTGAATGTGTTCATTTACAATTCCATTTAGCTATGTGGCACAAGGCCAAAAGGGTCAGCCTTGTTTCTGGTCAGACCGAAGTAAAAATTGAATTTCCTCTACCAATTGTTGCTTGCAATCTCATGATAGAGTATGCAGACTTCTATGAAAATATTCAGGCCACATCAGAAACCCTACAATGCCCTAGATGTTCTGCATCAGTTCCAGCAAATCCTGGAGTATGTGCCAATTGTGGAGAAAATGTATTCCAATGTCACAAGTGCAGGTGTGTTTCTCTGATTGACAATCAACTATTTATCTATATTCAATGATCTCTGAATGCACACTATAAAAGCTATTTTGACTACAGAGCCATCAACTATGATGAGAAGGACCCATTCTTGTGCCATGCATGTGGATTCTGCAAGTATGCAAAGTTTGATTACACCTTGACCGCTAGACCTTGTTATGCAGTGGATCCTATTGAGAATGATGATGACCGAACAAAGACTGTTGCTACAATCAATTCTCATTTAGAAAAAGCGGATCGTGTGTACAAACAACTCATCAGTAACAAACCTACACTTGAGGTGAATAGACTATTTTTATTTTTATTGTTTTTGGTCTCTTGCTATTTAGGAAAGCTTTCTATAAGTGTAATCTACACTGTACCTAGAGAGCAATTGAATTTAACTGTACCTGTTTATTTCTAGATGTTCCTTCTAAAAATTAGTGAGCATCGTCAAGATCGCTCATCTGATGAAGCTTCTACTACCACTGGCAGTTCAGGTGTTGGAGGCACTCAAGTAAACAGGGCCATTCAGTTATTGGCCCAGCGCTATTGTGGAGAGTGCAGAACTTCATTTGAGGAGCTAAGCAAAATAATACAGGTAGGTTCCATGAAATGTTTTTATATCTATGCTCCTGGTACCTAGTACTTAACGATCTCACACACCCTTTTTTTTTTTTTTTCTTTTTTTTTTAAATGTTTGTAGCGAGTTCTAGCATGTAGAAGGGAGTTAGTTGCATATGATCGCAACCAAAGAGAACAAATTCCGACTGTAATAGAGAGATCTGGCAGCCTAACAAGCTCAACAAACACCATTGATCTATCATCTTCTATGACTACTGACTCTTTGTCAACTACTGCAAGTCCATCTGCAGGTCGTTGTTATGGCTGTGCTTCAGCTGCTACTGAGCATTGTTTGACTCTCCTTCGTGCATTAGCCTGCAGTAATGTATCTAGACAAGTTCTTTGTTCTGAGGGCTTGGTTGCTCAACTTGCTGAAAACAATCTCCGCCGAGGCACTGTTCAGGTAAGCTCGTTTACTTTTGTATATGTTTTCATTTCTTTATTACTTTTAGTCGTGCTGCAACTTACTATGTAAAACATTTCATCTTATGTAATTAATTGTTATTTTTGTCCCAGGTTCAAGAAGAAGTCCGTCAATTATTATGTTTACTGACGAGGGATAACCCCAAGGCCACCGAGGAGCTTTGTGCTCTTCTTATGGATCGCATTGCTCTTACTTTAAGAGGTCACCTAGCAAGTGCTGACTTGTCTGCTTCAGTGCGCCATGAAATGGCCCTTTTGTCAGCCTTAGTACACAAAGAAGATTCATGCTGGGAACAAAAATTGAGGTTTGCACTTTTCAAAAGTTATCAACAGGTATATTTTGTTTTAACCTTTGCAGTTTTAAGTTCTACTATATATTTTTTTTTGGCAGATGTGTCATGCAATTGTTTTTGATGGCATGTAAAGATTCTCACTCTCCTGTAGTTTTAGAGTCCATTACTCTACCATGTCTCAAAATACTATCAGCTTTTATTAAACCTGGTCAACCCAGCTCCAAAAAGAACAAGGTAAGCTCAAACTTAAATTCAATGGAGATTTTGTTTTGTCCCTATATTACTATGTTCAGCCTCTACTTTTTTCTTTCAGGAGAAGATGATAGGTGATTTAGCTACGATCACTCCTGTTGATGGTGTTGTTGTGGACGTCCGCAAATGGCTCAATGGGGATCCAAAGCATTCTTACTCTTCATGGCACAAACATATGCCGAGGCGCAATAGTGACACTCCTCCACCAACAAACAACGGACAGACTCTTTCCAAAGTGGAGGCAAGAGCACAATACCTTATGGAAAAATATGGCCAAAGGTGGAGGCAACGAACTCTTTGCCATGCCATGCCTCTTAAATTGACTGACACAGCATGGCTGAAGCAAGTCCTTTTTAATCCAAGCTCTCGTCTGGCAAGGATTGTAGCCTGTAGTATGCTTGAAGGACTATGTCGAGTACCTGCTTGGAAGAAAGACATTTTAGATCTGCTCACAGGCTTCCTGGGTGAATTGAGCTCAGCAGGAGAAAGTGCCTCAGATTTTCTAGCTTTATATCAAAGTTTGCTTTATCAAGCTCCTTGGAGACAATACCTGGCTGTGAAAGGTGTTCTTCTGCATCTTGCTGACTTGCTCACCAAGGAAATTGAAATTTTACACCGCTTAGAGGACACTACACTCACCTCTGACTTGGCTCAGGGGTATGCCTTAAAGCGCTTGACAGAGCTGCTTGCTTCATTTCTGGTTGAAGAAAATATTAAACAACAATTTAAAGGACGTTTGGTGGGAGCTGTCCTCAATGGCTACCTTTCTCTGCGACGATTAGTTGTCCAACGCACAAGACTGATCGATGATACTCAAGAAAAACTTCTGGAATTATTAGAAGAGATGACAAGTGGTACAGAAGAAGAAATAAAGGCTTTCATGAAGATCTGCATAGAAACTGTTCAAAGGTGTAGCATTCAGGATGTTCGCACGCCTGTTTTCATTTTTGAAAGACTCTGCTCTATAATTTTCCCTGAAGAAAATGATGTAGGGGAATTTTTCCTTTCTTTAGAGAAAGATCCTCAGCAAGAAGATTTCCTTCAAGGCCGCATGTTAGGTAACCCTTATAGTAGCTCAGAGCCAGGATTGGGGCCACTAATGAGAGATGTCAAGAACAAAATTTGCCAAGACTGTGAACTTGTTGCTTTACTTGAGGATGACAATGGAATGGAGCTGCTAGTCAACAACAAAATTATCAGTTTAGACCTTCCTGTTCGTGAAGTTTATAAGAAAATCTGGGTTGCAGAGGGAGGAGATGGTGATGTTATGAGGGTTGTGTACCGTATGCGTGGTCTGCTTGGCGATGCCACTGAAGAATTTGTTGAGACACTTCATGCAAAGAGTGAGCAGGAAGTAAATAATGAAGAAGCTTATAAAATGGCCAATGTCATGGCCGAGTGTGGAGGACTGAAAGT
This sequence comes from Frankliniella occidentalis, assembly GCF_000697945.3. Classification (NCBI taxonomy): domain Eukaryota; kingdom Metazoa; phylum Arthropoda; class Insecta; order Thysanoptera; family Thripidae; genus Frankliniella; species Frankliniella occidentalis. Next base: position 265,261 of record NW_026267251.1, on the reverse strand, counting down.
AATGTTGGATCGGTTAGCTGCTGTGAAAGATACTTCTAGATCTCGACCCCTTCTTCAAGTTTTACTGAAACTCTTTAGGCTTTGTGTGAAGGTTTGCCGCAATCAAGAGGTACTTACACAGCCTGAGTTAGGTGCTATGACCATCTTCCTTCAAACTCTCCAATTGTGCCTTACAGCTGAAACAGCTTCTCTCACTCAGCAGCTATTAGACATCATGGAGACTGTTCTGTCTAAAGCTGCATCTCAGCCTTTATCATCTTTTGAAAGGTTTTCTCAGACTTTTGGTGGAACAGAGCATATAGAGTCCCTCCTCACTTGCACAACAGCGCCAGCCACACGCAATAACTCATCTGTGATCCTTCACCTTGCAAGGGTTCTTGCTGCTATAACATACGGCAATGAGGAGAAAATGGCTCTTCTCTGCAATCATTTCCAATCAGCACTCGATTTTAATCGTTTTGATTATGAGCACACCTCTGATGATGAGCACAAAGTGGAGCTTTTCTGTATCTTAACTGCTGGCATAGAAAGAAATGCCATTGGAAACACCTTAAAAGATCACATCATTTCTTTGAATATTGTGAAAAATGCCTTAGAATATATAACCAGTCATGCTCCTTGTGTTAAACCTACTTTACTACGCACAGACAGTGAGGAATGGAAAGAGTATATATCTAAACCTGCCTTGAAATATGTGCTTCGATTTTTAACTGGCTTGGCAGCTGACCACCCTGCTACGCAACTTGCTGTAGCAGCAGAATGCATACCTATCATACATCGCTTGGAACAAGTTTCCTCAGATGAACATGTGGGATCTCTGGCAGAAAATCTGCTTGAGGCTCTGCGCACTCATGCAGGTGTTGCAAGTCGCATTGAAGAAGTCAGGGAGCAGACCAGAGCTGAAAAGAAGCGATTGGCCATGGCTATGAGAGAAAAGCAGCTGGGTGCCCTCGGCATGCATACCAATGAGAAGGGACAAGTTACGGCTAAAAGTACTATGATGCAGCAGTTAGAAGATCTAGGTGAAGAAACTGGCTTGGTTTGTGTAATTTGTCGTGAGGGCTATAAATTCCAGCCTAACAAGGTTTTAGGAATATACACTTTTACCAAGCGGTGTAATGTTGAGGAATTTGAAAGTAAGGCACGGAAGACAGTTGGGTATAGCACTGTCACTCACTTCAATGTGGTCCATGTTGACTGTCACATGAGTGCAGTACGCTTGGCGCGAGGGCGCGATGAATGGGAGTCTGCTGCTCTCCAAAATGCCAATACCAAGTGTAATGGATTGTTACCTCTTTGGGGACCACAGGTTCCAGAATCTGCCTTTGCTAGTTGTCTTGCAAGACACAATACCTACTTGCAGGAATGCACAGGCCACAGGTATAGTCACATATTTCTTTAGACTTCTCTCCTAATTGTTTTTATTTCTCTAGTGACTGATACACTAATTTCAATTTTAAACAGAGATATCAGCTATTCCTCAACTGTTCATGACCTCAAGCTGCTGTTGCTTAGATTTGCTCAAGAGAAAAGCTTCCATGATGACACAGGTGGTGGTGGTCCACAGTCTAATATGCACATAATTCCATATCTTATTCACATGGCCCTTTATGTCATCAACACGTAAGTAATTAAATTATCTTGCTTAAATGTATGTTTTTAGAATGCCTTTTAAACTTTTGTTTGTTTAAAGAACTCGTTGTGGTGCAAGAGAGGAGAAGACATTGACAACTTATGTAGAAACTGCACCTAATGAAAGATGGGTTGAAATGAGCTATGCTGCTGATGGGCCATTGTATTGGATGGTGCTGTCATTGCTCCTACATTCACCGTCTCGTTGGCAAAGTACAAGAATTGCTCATTTGAAACGAGCAATTGCAACTGCTCAGATCCGACATGTGTCACCTGCCCCATCTGGCGCTAGTGGCAATGCCAAGTTAGCAGATTCTTCAATAAAAGACTATGCAGTTTATAAACCATATTTAATTTTCTTTGGTCTGGTTGATGGAATTTATGCCAACTGTTTAAAGGTGAGTGAAAAGGAGTATAAATAAAATTAAAATTCTTCTTCAACACGTTCAGTGCGGCGTGACCCACACAGTGGGTCCCAATAACATGTAATTGCCCACCCCCGCCGCACTCAACGTGTTAACATCTAGTTAATAAATAGGAGGTAAAATTTTTGTTGGTTAAAACATTGTCTTGGTATTACAGAAAGTGTCAATATCAGCATCAGAAGATCAATGGCCTTCTGTACTAGCAGATTATATCAGGCATAATGATGAAGCACTTATCAAAGCATCTGAGCGCCTCATGGCTTCATACCGTGAGGAACTCTTGCCATGTTCTGCATTTGATGAGTTTTGTGATGTTGCCAGTAAGTATATTCGACAATACCATATGATAGTTCAAATACTTAATTTTAAACCACTGATTAAACTTTATTTTTCCTATTTAGATCTTTTGGAGGAAATTCCCAACCCAATGCTGTTCTTGGAAGGAGTTCTTCAAAGCTTGACATAACACATCTTTGGGAACCTAGTCTATAAAGCATGTATATAGTTTTGAACATGTGACTTAAATTATTGTTATGCATTAAAAATTTAAAAGAAGTGATACTTTAGGTTTTGTGCTAAATAGCCACATATATTGTGTGCTGAAGACCAATCCCCATGTTTTACACCCTTTTCTAACAATTCTCTGTATGTTGAAATTATAAGGAAATGTGTTATTGTACTGTTATTTTTGTGATGTTATTCATGTACTATGTTATTATTGCATATGGATGACAGTGTGCTACCTGCCTTCCCCATAAAAATGTTTTGAATAATGTATAGCTGATTGGCTACTTGTGGACTTCCTCTTTGTTCTTCATTTTTATTTTAACTTAACAGCTTGCATTTAAGTGCTGTAGCTCAAACGCACTGTGATGCTTTTGTGTTATGTGATTAAGTATTATATGTGCAATAATATTATTTACTATTTATTTTTTATCACCCTCGCTCATTTCCTATTACACCTATGTTTTACACTGTCAACTTCCATTTCACAGACGTAAGTTGGATATCTAGATTAATAGAAGTCCATAGTACACCTGTAACAGGGGCGATAGGCAAGCCGTACAGTACAACAGTACAACCACAGGGGTGCGCCGTGCACCGGGGTAATCAGCCACCTGGTATTTCGTATGAAAAATAAATTAAAAAAAACGAAGAAACACAGAGTTGCATGAAAATTATGGGGGTACTTCGTTGGATCGAGGTCTAGACCTGGGTGACCTGGGTGCGCGTTTAGGTGCACTTGGTGTATATGTACGCCTCCCGGCGTGACCGGGGCGGCGTAGGGTGACGCCCGGCGGATAGGCCACCTATCGCCCTTTCAACTTATTGCAAATGTGGCTGCTTTAGAACTCTCTAGACAGACTTCAAGAAAATAAAATGGGCATGTATTCTCACACTTGTCCACAGGTTATACCATGTCTGTCTGCACAACTACTGACTGATAAAAAGAAAGAAAATCTGGATAACGAATAATGGAGTGGAGCTGAGGAGAGAGGGGAGGGGGAAGCGGCAGCGTCCACGATGCACGACGTCAGCAAAGTGGAGGGGGCAGAGAACAAATGCTATCGTATACTAAAAGAGCGCAATGAGACGTCTCTCTACATCTGCCTCCATAGCTCAGTGGTTAGAGCACCAGTCTAGTAAACTGGGGGTCGAGAGTTCGATTCTCTCTGGAGGCATATAATTTTAATCCTACGAAACTCGAAAATTCTGTTCAGTTATAGTACCGGAAGGAAAAAAAAGATTCGTACGGTGTGAAATCCTTTGTGGGGTGTTGAGAAACAAATGTAATGATCTAAAAGGAAGAGTAATCACCCCTACATCAATGACACATTAAATTGGCGTAATGAGCACTGAATCCTCTGACGCACTTTGAAAGCGTCACCAATGTGATACCTCGACAAAGGAATCTAGGCCATGCGCTTAGAAATGTACATAAAAGGTGACACATTAATGCGCTTAGAAATGTACATAAGAGGTGACACCTTAATGACACATTAAATTGGCGTAATAAGCACTGAATCCTCTGACGCTCTCTAAAAGCGTTACCAATGCGTTATCTTTCCTGTGCATTTTTACGTGCATCAAAGTGTATGTATTTGACACTTCTGGATGTGGTAATAGAATATCATCTTTGAGATTTGAAAACAAAATGTAATTCTATTATTAGAACATTTAATTTCTGTTAGCAACTGGAGAAATAAAGTACACTTAGACTCCATCCGAATTCTCATAAGTCCGGTCCATTCTGTTTCCTTTCGTATCTGTTTCACCACCCCCTCACCTAGAAAAGACATGAAAGGAAATGGAATGGAAAGGACTGAATGAGAATTCGGACGGAGCCTTGCTAGTAGTAGTACACAGATATAAGATACATTCAAAATATTTTACATAATTACACATCCTTTCTTAAAATAAGTCACAGTCAGGACACAAATATTCACAATAAGAAAGTTATTGACTTGAGCAGAGAAGGTATCAGAAAAACATTTCTGTACTTGCAAATTTTAAAAAAAGTAAAAAAAAAAACCTTGCATACCCATAGCTCAATGATTTTTTAAAAATCACATGAAATATCACTTATTCATATTCAGTACTTTAAGACTTTTGCCAAAATTTAGCACTGCTGCTGCGCAAATTTTTAACCCTAAATCCCTTTTTAGATTTGTCTGATGAATGACTTCCATGGCCAGATGCTTCTCTCATGTCTGTATTCATAGCTTCATCTGAATCTTGAGTCTGAGTTTTTAAGGTCTTTTTAATGTTTGCTACCTGCAATTGGAGATGTATGAGAGTAGAAGTACAAAATCACATTAACAACTGCATCCTTTAACAAATTCAATGTAAAAGCTCAACATACCTCTTGTTCTATGGCTTCTTTGTGTTTCAAGGATTTATTTTTCTGGGAATTTGCCTTCTGTATCTGGGATTCAACACAAACAAGAACAGCCTCACAGGCATCACACCATGCCTGGAGAGTTGAGCTGATATGAGCCAAATCACCGGGCTGTGTGTCTCTTCCAATAGCATAATCAAGCTCAAGCTGACTATTGCGCTGGTCTAATTTGCCATGAATGATATCTGTAAATTTTTAGCAAAGAATAAATAATTGCAAAGAAAACTTAAGAATAGATCTCTCAAAAAGTTCGGAGCTTGTTGCTTACCTGAGTATATTGCTTCTATTATCAGATCTTCCAAATCACGAACATTTTTAATGTCTAATTCTTGCAAGAGAACAGAATATGGAATACACTGAAAAATGGAAATTTTACATGTAATTAATAATGAAATAGAGCACATTCTGCAATGACTTTATGTGAGGCACTTCAATCAGATCAATTAAAGGTATGACATTACCTTCATTTTAGTAGCCAGACTAACAATGGTAAGATGCTGCAACTTCTTTTTCATGACTGGTGTTAGCTCTGGCAATTTATCTTTGACATCAATGTATTCTCGAAAGGTCCCATAAGCAAACAGCCTCAACAGCTCAAAGTACATTGAATGAGGGCCATTGGCAAGCTGATAAAGGTGAAAAGATTATTCATTACGATTTGAAGGGTTGGTTCAAAGTATCCAATTCAAAAAAAAAATTCATTATCCTCATACTTTACCTCTTTGATACTGTCAGTATCGAGAAGTTCTCCAAACACATGAACTCCTGGAGCTTCAAGAACTTGTTTCACTAACTCTACTGCAGCTGCACCACGAGCTGATTTAGCAAGTACAACGAATTGTTCAAGAGGATTGCTGCTTCCAGGACAGCGCTCTTGCTCTTTTTCTTTGTCCATTTGCATTTCACAACTCATCTTGACCTAAATGTAAAAAGAGAAAGATATTAAAAACGCATTTCAGGGAAGGTTGGGGTAGGGCAATGTAGTTAAATCAGTATCGGCGATTCAGTGTCAAAATGACGTTTCGTTATCGAAAGAAAGGACAAGAAGCGGCGACGACCATAACCCCTTCCCGACATTAACTAAGTAAATTTCGTCTTGGAAATAGAAGTATTTAAGGAAAACAACAGAACAGAAAATTCAAATAAGAAAAGATCATACCTTACGTTAGATTTCCAACGAAATAGTTGTCAACTTCCAACAATAAAAACAAGAGAGAGAAGGAGAGATTGCTGTAACGTTCCACCACACCACAACCACAACCACAAATACAACCGCCGCCGCAACAGCAAACAACCGAAACTTGAGGAGTCGCTACAAGGCTACGAATAATTCTGCGAATAATGCTGGCAGTACCAGCGGAGGCTACAAAATTTGTTGATACAATCTCTCGGCTTTGTGAGCTTTTGAGCTGGGAACACAAGGATCATTTCTAGATAGGTTGAATTTTATTATAATGACATTTTAATGGAGTTGGGTCATGGAATGTCACAAAGATAATGCAATTTCTTTTGGATTTTGGGTTCCACAGGTGGCTAGCTTGCACGGTATAAACAACGAAAGCTTATTTTTGTCGTCTGCAGTGCAGTGGTCTGCAGTGCTGCGGTGTAGAAAATTTGCCTATCAAGTTAATAATTGACATAAAAAACTATCGAAACAATAAGAAATAAGCTCTCGTACTTTGTAGTTTTTCAACTTTTTCGATGTTTTCTTTCTAAACTTGTAAGAATCTATGTCAGCCTACATTAAATCAATTGCTGCCAATAACGCTCATATGTGTGTTGTTAAAGACAGCGCAGCTGCAGCTGTCAGCTAAGCTAACTTTACTTCAACGAAGTTTCGTCTGATTCACTTGAGGCTGATTCGCGAAATTGAGAAGCATTTTACATTAGCTGGGGGTGGAAGTACAAGTAACCATGTGTGGGGGATTTACGTGCTCTAAACGAGCTCTTGTAGCTCTGAATATATTATATATCGTAAGTATTTGCTGAAATACATGGCCTTCACAACCCGCAATTGTGCCTTGATTATGTAAACAAAAGCTGACCTTAGCACTTAGCAGATTGTCTTAGGATGTGAACTATTTGAATCACAATTTACCTACTGTGTTGCCATCACTCTTGCAGTGTTCACCTAAAGTTTGTATGAAGTGGGGTTAAGTTTCTGTAACAGTTGCTTATTTATAGGCTCTGCAGTTTACCATTTGTACCAAATATGCATTACTCAAAAAAACGTACTTTTGGTTATTTTGCTCATGACAGTATCTTTCTCATTTCTTTGATAAACTCCTATCGTCCGAGGTATGTCATACATGACCGTCTAATCTCCTCTTCTTCGACAGGTTGTTGCATTTGTTCTCATTGGGGTTGCTATTTATGGCAGAAATTGCACTCGTGTGATTGATCTTCCTATTATTGGTGGCATAATGGCGTGTGGCATATTTCTCATTCTGATCTCAATTCTTGGTCTCATCGGAGCAGTAAAACATCATCAAGTCGTATTGTTCTTTGTATCCTTCTGTGCAACTTTATTTTTTGTATAAATTATACACCTTTCTAGATCAATTTTTCCTTAACAAGATATAGTACATGGTTATTTTGTTCATGCTTTTCTTAGTCCAATTTAGTGTGGCCTGTGCTTGCCTTGCCGTCAACAAAGAACAGCAACGACAACTTGCTAAAAAGGTATGTGTGTCATCAAGGACCCTCAGTGGACATCCAAAATGTATAAATATAACAATCGAGAACCTGTACTTATTTGCTTCTTAGGGATGGGAAAGGGTTTCCGAAAGTATGAAGGAAGAAGTTGAGAAAATGTTCTCATGCTGTGATTTTGAAAAATCTGCCAATTCCAGTGTTGTTCCGTCTAAAAATTGTACACAGTCGAATATGGTAAGACTAACAATGAATTAGTATTGTTATAATTAGAATATCATGAAAAGCTTGATATTAATTGTTATGACATTTACAGCCACCATGCATAGACAAGCTTCAAACCACAATAGACCATGCTTTTAAGTTGTGTGGAGGCATTGGTTTATTCTTCAGTTTTACAGAGGCAAGTATTCTTCAAGGAAAAAGCATGCTTTCTGTGGGTGAAGGTTCAATGGGTTGAAATGATATTTGCTGTAATATTTATGCTTTTCTCTTCTAACTATAATGGTTTTGCTTATTCATGTTTCTATTTCTAACTTGGTGGTGGTGTCTTGCCTCTCATGTGCTGCAGTTTGTTGGAGTATGGTTGACTGTGCGTTATCGTAACCAGAAGGATCCACGAGCTAACCCCAGTGCTTTCCTCTAATTATTTACATTCTCAAACATTACTGTGTGGAGAAGGCTTTGGTGTGTTCCGTCCTTATTTTCCTTTCTAGTACTTTTCTACTGTTTCTTATCAGTACATATTACTGTTTTCAAGAAAATCTTTCTTGCAAAATTTGTAATATTTACATATATCATATATATGTTAACACGTTCGGTGCAGCTGAAACTTTATTATCTAATCCAAACTTAATATAAGTTCCTCTTTGCACTGAATGTGTGAATCTGAGCATACTGGCATGTACAACTTTTTTTCTTCCTATCCAGGTGATAGCAGCTTGGGTAGCGTGTCGATACAGGAACCAGTTTGATCCAACAAAAAGATTATTGTTCCCAAGGAGCAGAATTTACTAGTTTTATGCTTAGCATGTGTAAGTATATTCAATGACTGAAATATTTATTGAAGTATAGGAAATATGCTATCATTTCATATTGAACAGTTTTATTTACTGGTGAATGTGAGCTGCCATACATGCTCCACTCTGTTTTGAAATTTATGACAGATTTTATTGGTTTTATTCAGAGAAAGACTCTCAATAAATTCTATTACTTCTTTTGATGTTTTTAAGTGCTGTTAGCCTGTCAGTGCGTCAGAACTTTTGTTTTGTATTTTTTAGTTTTTATTAAAAAGTAGTAACCAAATCAGATTTGCTGATTATGCGAACGTTTATAGGTTTGCTTGTATTCAAGATTTAAAAATATACCTCTAGAGATAAACTGTAATTAAATCAAAAACAGCCAGGAGAGATGAATTTGTAAAGCTGAGTTAGATTGTACAATGTTAGTGGCATTTTTGTCTAATTAAGAATGCTTTGTGCCAAAATAAGCTTTGGATGGCCATGAATTTTGCTTTAATCTATCATTTACAATAATAGAAGAACCATCAAAAGCTGTAACTTAACTCTTTGTGTACCTCAGATATCTTATTCATAGTTTTGTAGTGTATAGACATTGCATCCTCCCATAGTACCTTCTCACTTTTTTCACACAATCTACCATTTTGAAACCAGTCTAGATCTTCCTCCACTGATTGGATCTGTCAGTGCACACCCTGCCTTGTGAGGCTCAATTCGGGACAGAACAGTCAGCCAAATGGTAGAGTGAAGACAATGAGGCTCCCTTCTGAGAGGTGTGTGCCTGGAAGTTAAGAACAATGAGGCGCCTTTCTGGGAGGTCACACTGAACTGCAATCATCCATCTGTTGATAAAGAAATAGCAGTTACAAAATTTGAACATCCTCAATTCATTCCCGTTTTTATGTCTTAAACTTTCCACACACAGCTTTACATGCATTTAAAATCTCTCTTGGGACCAACGTGAACTATTATCATTTCCCTTTATTTTTGTTGTTTCTTTAAACAGTGTGTGGCCATAGTCTTAAAACTTACAACTTGTATGTCTCTGATGTGTATTTATCAGATCTTACAATTATTTTAAAGCTGAGATGTAAAGTGAAGTAGTATCTATGAAAACCTATTTTCAGGGACAGTTCCTAGTCAAAGGCTATTGTATGTTATTAGCTTATACAACCACTGTGTGTCTTGCCATGTCTTTCTGCTTTACTACTATAACCAATTACTGTGCTAGTGAGTGTTTCATGTAGCTGTTTGTGAAATCTTCATGCATAGAAACAAAGTTTAACTACGTATATCTGTGAGCAAAATGTAGTAGTAAACATGACCCTACTGTATAATCAGCTTATTATTCATGAATTTTTATGCTGTGGTCTAGTCATCGTCTGTACTTTGAGATATTGATGTTTACCACAATTAAAATGCAGAAGAACAAATAAAAATGTATCACAGTAATTATTTTATTTAATTGTCAATGTTCAAACAGAATACATTCACTCTAAGCCAACCTTAGAAATTCATTTTGGAGATCAGTACAAATTAAGATTGAAAAATAGCAGGGGTATTTTACCAAGTAAACATTCAATCAACGTTTTTTTGACTTGAACCTGTCTAATACATTGTTTGAAATGTTGCTTGCTTCGGATTTGTTTTTGTCTTCCTGTAGCAAATGTCTCTTTGTTTGTACAAATTTCTGCAAGACATAAAAAAAAATTACCCCATTAAACTGTAGATCCAAATAAAAACAAACAAATAATCTAATACGGTATTTGGTATTCCCTTACCCTAACATTATCTTCTCGTATGATTTTCTTAGTTTTAGCAACTTGAGCAGTACCAGCCCTCCATTTGGCTCTTTTTCGAGGTTCAAAATCAAGCTTTGGAGGTTTCAAAAACTGAAACAGACAATGGTAATGGTCAAAGATACACAGATCAATGAATAAAATTATTACCATTTTTCTATGTGACTTACCAGTAGATTCTTTTTAGCTTCAACCTTATCCTGGAGAGTCGGAGTGTCAACCTGTGTGATTGTGCTTGGGTCTAAAGATATGAGTTCTGGTTGAATCTTCTCCAGTAAAGATTTGACTTCCCGCTCACGACGTTGAGTCTTTGTCTGATACGGATTAGCCTCCAAAGCATCAAAGTTGGGTTCACCACTCCCTAAAGAAATGCAAAAATATATTGTCAAGGAGCTATTGACAAGGAATTATAAAATGAAATGCTAAAGATGTGATTTCTAACCGGGAACTAAAACACTTGTAAATCCTTTAGAGTGTGCCACACCCAGTACATCTTCATATGCACAGAATTGAAGAGATTTTATGGTACTGCTGTTCTTGTGCCGTAGATATGCTTTATCAACATGGTTACGGCATGGATCTTTATAAACCTTAAAGAAGAACAACGGGTCATTTATGACATTTTTAAGACAATAGAAAATGTGCTGAGTTACTCACCTCTACAATGTTACCCATTGACAGAGCTAATAATCCTTTCTCACTTAAGGCTAAATTGTTTGCATGGGCAAACAAATGATATTCTGACAAAGGCCCACTCAGCATCCGGAGATCCCAGGTTTTGACAGTTTTGTCAGCAGCAGATGTTACCATGTACCTATTAAATGCAATAAAGTAGTACTTTGTCTTAAAGAAATTTCCTTCCATAACACAAAAAATTGGGAAAGTTTAATACTTACTGTCCAGTCCGATCAACTGCAAGACCAAGCAGAGGGGATCTATGACAGAGCATTTTAGCCAAAGGTTCTTTCATATTTGGACTCCACATAGATACTGTGCCTATAAAATAAAGGGAGATTTTTACTTTTTGATCTAATCTTACAGTAAAAGTAATTTTAAGTTAAAACAGAAGCAAACCTTGAGCATGTCCTAAACAGAGAACAGCATTGTATGGGTTCTGTACCATGAGATTTAAACGACCCATTCTAGTATTGAATTGTGAAATAATTTTTCCTAATGATATGTCCAACCATTTTAACCAGCCTTGTTCACCCTAAAATGAAGAGATATAAAACACAATAGAAATCACAGGAGTTTCAAAACCTTTTTGAAAATGAGCAGCACATCACAAGGACACAAGTGGTCTCTTGGAATAACAAACTTACAGCAGAGGCAAGTAAGAAATGGTATGGAAGAAATTCCATACAAAGTACTCTATTCAGCTGCTTGAGACAGTGCAACTCAATTCCTTGATTGTCATATATGTAAACCCATTCTTTCTGAGCAACTGCAAGCATTGTTTCAACGTGAAGCCACCTAAGGAGAGAGAACAGTACAAATGAATACACAAGAGGATAAGAGCGTGTTTACTAGACAAATGTATATAAATCTCACCTGACATCAATTACTTCTTCCATTACATTCATTTCACATAAAAGCTTTTTTGTGACCCAATCCATAGCAGCTATGTGCCCCTTCCGCCCACCAAGACAGAGGAAACGTCCATTACGGCTGTAATTTGATCTGCAACAAGATTAATTTTCAATACAACTGAAGAAGCTCCACGAAAACTTGATCATGGTGGTGACATCATACTTATAAGGTCCAAATTGGAGATCAAGATCAAATTGTTTTGTGGCACTTGTGACATCAACTGATGCAGCAATTTGACCTTGAGAAAACTGTCTTGTTACTTCTCCATCATCAGCTTCCAAAAACCTAGAACAGTCATTAATGAGGTACTTTTACATGATTGTTCATGTCAGTCTTTCCCCAGGTAGCAGAGCTGCATAAAATGTGCATTTTGTGTCCAATCTAAACCGCGTCTAAAACGTGTGTAGGCGCCTAATATGCACTTAAATGCGCGTTTCAGATGGGACATATAATGCGGTTCGAATGCAGTTTGCTATATTTTGCTACCTGGGTCTCTCATCATAGAGCACATTGGCATTCTTACCCAGAATCTTCAGGAAGAAACAACTCTAATCTTGCAGCTTGTTCTGTAGAATATTCAATAATTTTTTCTCGTTTTTGCAGCTTCTTCTTTAACAGATTTACTTTGACACCAGTTCCATCAAGACCTTCACCCCTACTATGCTTTAACAATTTTTCTTTAGGAACTGATGGTCTTCCTGGAAATTTATCATTTTTGCCTTGGCGTAAGCCAAGTGGCACCGGCTTACTTTCTTCACTGTTAGATGTCTGGAAGGGCAGGTAGAATAACAGAATATATAAAAAAAAATGTATGTACCTACAGTCGTCCCAGCCAAACTTCTCGACTGAGGCGACGCGTCTTTAGCCCATATCTCGGTCAGTTTTTGAGCCAGAAGCCTAAGACCTTAGGCCTGTATAAGACGCAACTTTTGGCGCAAACAGAGCCATCCTAGCTCTTCTGTAGCGTTCAGAAAGGCTGCACCGTTATTGGCCACCCAATCGAGAAGTTTGTCTGGGACGACTATACATTGAGTTTGTGGGCAGCTGGAAACACATTTATGAGACACTAATGAGCCAAATACCTCCCAGATTATGATAAAATTTCATCCAATCTTATTTACAGAAGAATAATCGCAAATGATTAGGACACATATATGGAGAAATCATGCAGCCCCAAAAGAACAGTAATTGACAGCCAAGTGTTACCTCTTTCTTCACTTTGACTTTCTTTGCTTTCGACCCGCTAAGATCAGCAGTGTCTACGAGGGAAACAAACTCTTTGAGTTGGGAGTCCCTTTCTTTGATCCATTGCTTTGTTGACTTGGGTTTAAAATTACTCATGACAGCCTTATGCTTAGGTTGTGGTACAGCCTTGCTTTTCGCCATCTGAAGAAAAATGATTTTTCTTTCAATTTAACATTAATTAAAACTCTGTCAGTCGACTCAGAGAAAAGAAAACAGTTAAACACATTAGGAGAATAATGTAGGGTTATTGCGAACGTAAACAAAGGTGATTGCTTTGAAAAGTATACCTTTCCGATCAGAATTCAAAGTTGTTTCAAAAATTGAAATATGCATAAATCAAACTTCAAACACTAGCATGCCGATTGGGGCTTTTACAACGGATGAGACAATTCATAACAAATTTAACCGGACTATTTCATGCCCAACACATGTGCGTTGAGTCTAGTCTGTGATAGTTTTCATCCCTGCCCTGTGCCGGAAGCCAGGCCACTACAGTATGAGAAATATCGTGACGTTCCGCAAGGGAACCAGGGAGACTTAGGAAAGGGAGTTGGTGAAAAAAATAACAACAAAAACACATATACGCTCAGGCCGTACCTTTTCAAAAATATAATTTTATTGTCCTTGCCCTGACAGTAACAGATTCACGAAAAAAATGCACTTGAAGATATTTGAAACCATAAACAATGTGCAGAAGTACCCTGTCACGCTCCTCATGATTGGGTCGCCGGATGCTGGGCGAGAGTCTCGTAGAATCAAAAGTCAGACTATCTACCTATGAACCTGATTGACCCTGGGCTCCTCGGCCAGTTTGAAAACCAAATCTTCCCAGGTCACCCTGGGCTCTGCTGCTCGTCCCGGCTTGACCTCCAGGCTGAAAATTGGAGCCGCCTTCACCATTCCATTCGTTTTGGCCGGCCTGGCTGCCACCGAGACTTCCCTGGAGGAAGCTTCCGCTTCCCCGGCCACCAAGACCCCCCTCACCCCCTAGACCTCCCGCCCCACCCTGCCCGGGCTGG
>NW_026267251.1:245929-248024 GCF_000697945.3 Frankliniella occidentalis | reverse complement strand
GAGGACCGCCCTGCTGTCCGAAGCTGGATGTGAAGCCGGTCTGCCCTCGCTGTCCTTCACTGCCACCCGCCGAGGACAGGCCGCTGAGTCCAAGGCCGCCCAGGCCTCCAGGAGGACCGCCCTGCTGTCCGAAGCTGGATGTGAAGCTGTTCTGTCCACGCTGTCCTTCGCCCCCACCCGCCGAGGATGGGCCGCTGAGCCCAAGGCCGCCCGGGTAGGGAAGGCCTCCCCGTTGTTCGGAGTTCGATGAGAAGCTGCCCCTCTGTCCTTGCTGTCCACCGCCTAGCGCGAAGGGAGGCGGGGGGAGTCCGCCGCCGCCGCCACCGCCGCCGGCCAGGGATAGTTGACCCCCACTTCCGCTTCCTGCTTGCAGCCCGGATGCGAGGGATTGATCGGCGCCACCTCCACCTCCACCGCTCTTAAAGTTGAGCCCGAAGTCCTGGGCGGCGGCCAACGCGGCCAGCCCGAGGAGGGGCAGCAGCCTCGGCAGCAACACGGCGGAGGCTCCCCGGTGAGACATGACTGCCGTAGACTGGCCGCAGCCCCTCCGCGGGCCCCCTACTTGTAGTGCACGGGTACGGCGACAACGCCCGAGCCCCCGCCCCGCCCCGCCCAAACATTTTCCGAAAACTCTCCGCGCTAGCGTCAAGCTTGGCTGACTGGACGACAGGCACGCCCCCGTCGGAACGGCCGCGCGGACACGTCCCGGGGATAGACGGGCGCGAGTCACCGCGCGCCCAGAAAACTCCGTTTTTTGGATCAAGCAAAATGTTCTTGATGATGACAATACAATCGTACTATAGTATATATACCATGGTATAGTACTTGGAAACGACTGGGTGGCGTTGCAGTATATTAAATAGACCCTATTCGGTCTCGGCTCCGGGAGAAGAAAACAGGAATCCCGACCGGAACCAGTACCTTTATTCTGCCATATCTTTGCGAGAAAACTTGCAAAGCTGCCATAAAAATTTATCAGAAACATTGTGGATGGTGCTTCTACCCACCAGAGCCACTGAAACGTTAAAATAGCGTGATTTTTTGTAACTGGTTCCGGTCGGGATTCCTGTTTTCTTCACTTTGAGTCGAGACCGAATAGGGTCTATTATCTTTCAATAATCACAACAGTCAAGTAAGTACGTGTTCGAGATAGGAACGGTGTGCGGTGCGGTGAGTCAGCCCGCGGCCGGCCGCGAAGCCGCGAGGGCGAGAAGTTGCTTTCCTCCGCTTCCCTTTGGCAGGGCACTACTTATCGACCCTTGACGGGCTGGCCGGCCGGGCAGGGCCGGGCAGGACGATTCAAAGGGACATGCAGGCCAGACACGCCGCGGCGGTGCGGGTGGTGCGGGCGACAGGACAGGCCCAGGGCCACGTCCACCTCCCCATCGACCTGCCTCGAGTCTGCTCGCACCATCATTTATCATTTACTTTACTCCCGTCTCTGCCCTGCATTCCCCTTCCACCCTCCCCTCCCCCAACCTGCCCCTTTTTTTCAACCGAGCTCATCGCCCGTCCGTGCCCTGCCGACGAACTGATCCGCTTTCCGAATCTTTTTAATTAATCTTCTGCTGTAACTTTTGATATTATTTCCCCATGTTATCCCTGCGCAGTATATACTCCACAAAATCGCGGCCCGGGGCCGGTCCGGGCCGGGTGGCGGTGGCGGGTGAAACCGGAGCTCTAAGCTCCAACACGTTGAGTGGGCGACGGGGGGTGCGCGCCGAAACTCCATCAGCAGGTAGTCGCTGTATGTTCCGTCACACTCGACGTGTTAATGACGTCGGCTGGAACGCGCGTGTATTCATCCAACCCCACGGCGTTTGGCCAAGCAGTTCTTTGAGCGGCAGCAGCGGCAGCGGTCATTCATGGCGTGATCCAACGTCCTTCAACAACCTTCTAATTATGCGGCGCTAACGAGGCAGGCTTGTTTGGGTGAGTGACTCTCCGGGGCGGGCGGGCGCGGGCGGCCTCGCGAGTGTTATCAGAGAGCTGACGGAGAGCTGGAGAGAGCTAGAGAGAGAGAGAGAGTGAGAGAGAGAGCGAGAGAGTGAGAGAGAGAGCGAGAGAGAGAGAGAGAGAGAGCGAGCGAGAGAGA
>NW_026267251.1:243230-245879 GCF_000697945.3 Frankliniella occidentalis | reverse complement strand
GAGAAAGGGGGGGGGATGGGACAATTTCATGCTTTGAAATTGAAGCCGGAGCAGCGCGGTCGTGGCTGGGGGAGAGCAAGGGTTGGCGAGAAGCTCGGCTTTGGCTCCGGCACGTCCCGAGCGTGCTCGGCTTCACGCCTCTGCCGCTGCTTCCAGCGGCGTATGGACGTTAGCGGACATGGTCTGGGCCCAAGGGTCAGGATGGACGTTAGCGGACATGCGGTACCTCGACGGCCGGTTCGGGGAACCGGCGGAGGGCTAATCCCAGCGGGGACCGCCAAGTGTGTCTTTTGCGGACATGCGGCGACGGCCTACCTAACCGTCAGGCGCTACTACACTCGGGCGGAGGGCAAAGACGACCGGTTGGTATCAGAATATATATATTCAGCACTTGAACTAAACATTAACGTGTCAGCAGCTAGTACTGTCTGACGGAGGAGCGACATCCAGCACGGGCAATTGGTCAATAGACACTTTCTCGCGGGCAAATCGTCGTTTGCGGCAGTAATCAATTCCTGAAGTCAAATGGGCGTCGCTCCATGCCAAAGCGTTGCGCGGAGCGACAGCGAAGCGCAACGCTGCACTGATCCATTACTGATTTCCTGTATTCAGTTAGGTTTGTTAGTTTTGGTTGGCTTTTTATTATTTTTAAGAGACACTTAGCTGAACATATGATTATCTAAGAATATCTTTACTGATTTTCTGTATTGAGTTAGGTTTGCTAGTTTTGGTTTGCTTCTTCTCGGTCGCCGCCCGTCGCCGCCGGTCGCCGCCCGTCGCCGCCGGTCGCCGCCGCATGTCCGCAAACGACACACTGGGCGGCCCCCACTGGGATTAGCCGTCCACCGGTACCCCGAACCGACCGTCCAGGTACCGCATGTCCGCTAACGTCCATCCTGACCCTCGGCGCCCAGGTCATGTCCGCTATCGACACAACGCCGCTTCCAGCATCTCATGGATCATCTGGCACAGAGCGCCAGGGCCAGGTTCTGCCTCCGCATTGTTCGCGGTGATTGATCTGCAAAGGGCGCAACTCACACAAGGGAACGGATAGAGGATAGAGAGTGGATGAGTTGCGCCTCCCGTTTTCCTTTTTTTTTCTCTTTTTTTTTTTGTGGGGGAACCAACCGTATATCGCCTACAGGCGAGCCTGCCCGCACCCTTATGCAAGCGGGAGAAACAAATAAAACGATGGCGCAAATCACCCTCCCTAATGTATACCAACCAAGTATTGGGGTGGAAAAGGGATAACAAAGAATTTGGGGCGCGGAGAGGGGTTAAGAGTAGGGATTTTGAAGGCCGAAAAAAAACAAAAAACAGGGAAAGTTTCGGGAAAAGGGAGAAAACGGAATTTTTTTCAAAAAGTCCCTAATTTTCCCCCCTTTTCAAATTTTTACAGAAAATTTCCGGAAAAGATACGTTTTTTTCAGGAAACATGAACTTTTCTGTAAAATTTAAATTTCTATGAAAGAGGGATGACCAGGGCAGTTGGAAGCTGACAGCATTTTGTTTTCTTACAAGTGATTCATTGGCGAGGGAAGAGGGGAAGGAGAAGAGGGCATAGCAGACGACTTGATGGAAAAAGGCGAAGTTGAGCTAATAGACCCCATTCGGTCTCGGGCACCCGGAGAAGAAAACAGGAATCCTGACCGGAACCAGTCTTCGAACCATATCTTCGCGAGAAAACTTGCAAACCCGCTATAAAAATTATCAGAAACATTCTGGGTGGTGCTTTTACCTACCAAAGCCTTTTAAACGTTAAAATAGCGTTATTTTTAGTAACTTGTTCCGGGAGGGATTCCTGTCTTCTTCTCTTTATTGGGTTGAGACCGAAGAGGGTCTATTGAAGCGTGTCCAGCAAGGGACAGGATTAGGCTTTTTTCATTAACGGAAGTGACCAGCAGCGGCGGCTTTACCCACGCTTCGTTGATGCCGGCTGATGTAACGGAGGGGGTGGGACGTTGGCACGTGGGACGGCACAGCCGCTCCGATCGAATAGCCCCACTCCGCCCCTTTTGTGCGTTGTTGTGAATACGGTTCCACTTTGTATGGCCAACCAGGCGGCCCTCATTTTCGTTCAGTTTTAGTATTTGAAGGGTAATTTGGCTATGCGCGACCCCCCCCCTCCCCGCCGCAAAATACACAAATAAAGGTTTATCAGACATTTCCAAATTTAAATCCTGGAGGAGGACAGCATGGAGAAGTGGGAAAAACGGGAGCAGAGCTGAACCTTGAGCCACTGTCTGAAAAAAGCACAGTAATTTGACCAATACTTGATTGGTCAACCCGTTTCACAGTTGTCCTGTGCTTTGCGAAGTACCGTGTAAGTACGGAGAGCAGGAATTTTTAACATGGAGCCTTATGGGCACTACAGTATTTACGTGCCAGGTGTAACTGTGAATAGCAGAGTTGTGGGTTTGCCTACTCTTTACACCCGGAAGGGGCCACCATGGCCCCTACGGCCATATTGAGTACGCAATCCCGCAACACTGCTACGTATTCATGGTTACACCTGGTACCCGTGCATTCTGTACCACATCTTGTGCGGGAATGCTGTACTATTCCTCTACTACTTTTGGCACAGATTATTTTACACAGGGAGGATGAGTCTACCTCTCGTCAGAAGCGCCTCCGCCCTCACCCCCCCCC
>NW_026267251.1:242430-243180 GCF_000697945.3 Frankliniella occidentalis | reverse complement strand
CGGCCCCCACACACCTCTTCGCGGTTTCCGCCCTTACGGCATCACGAGGCCAGCGTCCCTAATTGGACGGCCGCAAGCAAAAGCGTTGCACACAGCGCGCAGCCCGTGCGCAGCCCGAGCAAAGCATATACTCTAAAAAAAAAATCTCAATCGTTCTCTTTAACACGTTCCCTGCGGCAAAATGTTAGTGCCTATGATTTAACATGGGAGCGTGACCATAGTGGTCACGCCGCAGGGAACGTGTTAATAATTCCAAGTCGAGAGTAAAAGCTGCTGACACCTTACATCATTTATCAAGTATACTTCTGTTTCGTCTTTTGTAAGGTTCTAGGTGTTTGTTGTGAGAGAGATTGATAAATGGGGTGTCGCTTTTTGGGGACAAAGCGAATGCCACCTGACGAAGAAGACAACGTGACTGCGTTTGCAAAGAGTGATCCTCGGGTGGGGTAGCCGAGCCGCGGCAAGCCATCTTTCCCACCTTTTCTCAGTAGTGGGAAAGTGGTCTGCCATGCCACCACGTGCCCCCCCCCTCCCCGGGCGCTGCTTAACTAGGACGCCACGATGCCCCACTGCGGTGCGGTACGACGGGCCGACCAACACAGCTGACCACCAGCCTAGAGTCCTCAGGGAGGGGACAACTTTTGCCGACGTGGAGTAGGGTGTATTGAAAACAGGGTTTTCTTCCGCGCGGATTCGGCGGGGTGCGGAAGAGTGGACATTTGGGTCGTAGAACACAATGCCAAAAATCGC
>NW_026267251.1:240180-242101 GCF_000697945.3 Frankliniella occidentalis | reverse complement strand
TGAATTTCCGAAATTGTGCTTGCGTTGCGGGGATAGTAAATATTGTCCGATCAAGTTGCGATTTTTGGCATTGTGTTCTACGACCCAAATGTCCACTTTTCCGCACCCCGCCGAATCCGCGCGGAAGAAAACCCTGTTTTCAATACACCCTAACGTGGAGTGGGGTCGGTGGGGTGTTCGCTTGGAGTCAGATATACACCGGATCCCGGAAGCCAGTCGAGCTCCGAGGTTCAGCAGGTGGTGCAAATCCGAGGAATATAGATAGGGTGCGGGCCCTCGCAGAAACTTTTGTTCTACCGGGTGTTTAATAAAAGACACAGGCGCGGGCGGGTTTGCGTACCCGCTATGCCCGTAAGGCGCGATAGCCTTTTGAGTAGGCAAACCCGCCCGCACCTGTGTCTTTTCTGAAACACCCGATACACTGAGAAAAATGTTTGGTCACAACAACCGAAAAATTTGGTTGCAGTAACTAAAATGGTGTTCAGTCTGCCATAACCATACGATGTTCTGTTCTATAATCCGATATGTTTGGACGGGGCGTCTAAACGCTCAGCCGCTCAGTCAGAACGTCAAAACGTCTAATGGTTGTGACTGAGGGGGCAGACGGAACACCAATTTAGTTACAACAACCGAAGTCCTATTTTTCTCCGCTAAATTTTTGTTTATTTAACCAGAGGTTTCCATTACCTCTGTCACCATTATATTTCACTAACGCTATGCCGGCTCTGAAGTTTATGTCCTCCTGCGACCTGGCCGTGTCCCGGACCGTTATTGAGTCGAACGGTCTGCCGACTGATTCAGACGAGCGTTTCCCCATGAGTGCGACAAGGCCACGCAGACACACGCAACCCCCGGAATAGTTCTATTACAACCGGCAATGATCAAATAATCTGAAAAAGTAGAGTTTAATTGAACAGCCGTTATATTAAGCATGTAAGGTGGCCAAGACAGGAAAACTTGTCAGGCCGAAGCCTCCGACGGAGCTTGGGACCGGATATGGGCCTGTATCTACTCCATACGCATTACTTCAAGCTGTGACCGCCGCTGTTTCCCGCTCGGGGCGAGGCGCGTGCTCGAGCCTCGGGGGTCGGATCATCGCTCGCTCTCTCCGTCGCGGCCGTCTCTCGTGATGGAAAGAGACGCGAACGCTGCCCCGGGGTCGGGTTCGGTTCAGTTTAGATAAAACAGTCCCCGCCCACTCCACCACCGCATCTCAAAACTTTCAGAAATAAACTGGAAACGGTATATAGCGGTAGCACAGAGCGGGCAGCGGCGGCGGGGCGATGCGCGGCGGACCCGGGGGAGGGCCGCTTACCAGACCGTGACAAGCTGCAATAGAAACCGAATTGTTCGCCGATAACAAAGGGACGAAAGGTCTGCGGAGCGGCCAAATAGCCAGCGCAGGTCCGGGATGTTATTCTCTCGGCCTCCCTAACCCACAGCCAGGAAAAAACTGTTTCCTGGTCCGTGTATATTTCTTCTTTGTTTCAGGTAAATGCCGAAACAGGATCAAATTGGCTGTTCCAGTGAGAAATGGAAACGAGAATTCTACGTCGAATCGACGTGGGAGAAAACTCATTTACCACCCGCTGCAAACAAGAAACCATTTCTCGGTGCAATTCGGGGAGTTAAAATAAATACAGCAGCTAGCTTCATTATGTTTGATTGTAGGGGGTGGAAAGAGACTGAAACTGAGAGCACGTCTTGGGCAGGAGAGGGGAGGCGGGGGAGAGGCGAACGTTCGTGCTCCAAGGGGGGATGTCGATGGGACGATGAACGCCTGTAGGCAGGCAAAGACTTGTTGCGCGCGGCAGCACGGAGGAGCGGGTGGCCTACCCCGGGGTGGTCGGGGGCTCGTGCCGGCCGGAGCAGCCCGAGCTGCCGTTCCGGGCCGTTCCTTCAACACGCTGAATCCCGGGGG
>NW_026267251.1:238061-240130 GCF_000697945.3 Frankliniella occidentalis | reverse complement strand
GGGGGGAAGAGGCGCAAAACAACACCAAGTGTGTGGTCTCGTGGGACTGAACGTGTTTGGCAGCTGATACACACTGCATTGTCATGAACTTTGTGTTGCTTCCTGCGTACGACCTGCGCTATTGCCTATTATTTTACACACAATTATTAGCGAAATGATGTGGAAAGATGTTGACAGCTAAAGTAGCTATGAGCAATCTCGTCCAGCGCAGGTACACAGAAATGCGCTAGTACGTTTAATTATTACAAATCAACATTTAGCGTGTACACTCAGGGTTGGCGGACGGGTAAAAGGCTCGGCTTTGTGGGGACTAATGACATTTAATGTTATACGGCCGCTCCTCTTCCAAAGTACGCTCGTATCTCGTCGTGGCCCCCAAGCGCGGCGCGCATGCCTGCCAGTTTGAAGCTCCCTACGGGGGGGGCCCTCAGACAGCTCAATAAGGGTGGTATGCGCGCCAGACCGAGGGAAGGTAGAGCTGGGCCCCGCTCCGCCCCGCTCCGCTCCGCCCGCCCCGCCTCGCCCCGCTGTGACAAAGACGTCGTGGAGGAGGTCTTCAGAGCGCTATTGGGTTGATCCCTCTGTCCGTTCTGTGTTGCGGCGATCGGGGGCGTCTCGCCGAGTCCCTCCCGGGGGGCGAGAGCATCCCCCCAGTGCCGCAAAGAGCGAGCTACGCGAGCAGATCGCCCACACCGACCCTCCTATCTCACTTGTCCGACGAAGGGTCTATGCGGCTCGCGTAGCTCGCTCGATGCAGAACTCTGGAAAGCACCGACCTGTTAGTTTCCGAGCAAAGAATGTTCTTCGAAACCAAGCACTTCTGCGCGAAAACCAAGAGCAACTTTGATCGCACACCAGCAAGTTGAATATGCGACCCGGAGCAAGTATGCGAAATGCCGCACGCGGTTCTGGTCTCCGTACTTCAATTTTTCTCTTTATTTTCTTGTTGAAGTGGCGCCACGTGGAACGTGGATTTTGCCGCGGGCGATCGCATCGAGCTGATGGTTCCGTTCCTGTGCCCACATTGTACTTCTGCACTCCCGCCCGGCTGCCCCGCAGCGCGGATTCAGTGAAATGCGCCCTATATTGACAAGTGAGCTTGCAACTCCCGCGGCGCTGCGAGATTGGGAGGGGGCGCTAGGGGAGGGGGGGAGGGGGGCTCTCGTGGGTAGGGGACTGGAGAGACGCGACCCGCACCCGCCCGCGTCAGGTCGCCGTCAAAGGAGCGGGATGAGACAAAAGGGCCGCGTGTGGCTGTGCGCACCGACACAGCGGGCGAGCTCTGATATTTAGAATGTCGCGGCAGCAGCAGAGGAGCTCCCCCCGCGGGGGCCTCCAGGAAGCCTCCCCGAACCTCCCGGCGGGGCCTCTCGGAACCTCTCCAGGAGGACCTATAGCGCCCGGGCGCCGAGCCCTGCGAAGAAGACCCACGCAGCTCTGTGGCAGCGGGGCGCCCGGCGTCGTCTTTCCTCGAAAGCAAATCCTTTTGTAAGATTCCACCACCCCCCTCTTTGCTCTCTTTCCCTCCCCGCTTTTATACAGCCATCCATCCGCCCGCCTATTATTTCCCCTGCGAGCCCGACGCGGAGACCGCGGGAGCGAGGGAAGCAGACGGGCGGGTCGCCTGTTATGGCAAAGCCGATTAGCAGCTGGGAGCGTGTGCGCCGTGCGCTGTGCCGTGCGCTGTGCGCTGGGTCCGGGCCTCTCTGCCGAGAGGGCAGGCAGCGGGACGAGAAAGCGTTGCGCAACATCAACAACGACAACGACCCGCCCCACCAGCCAGCTCCATACAATTAGAAATACGGTCAGCCCCCCCCCCCCACTCCCCACTCGTACCTGCAATATACCTCCAACTAACGAACAATGTGGACCAGAGGCTGTTTGGCGTTGTGCCTCGAGCCAATACCAATCGACCAGCAGACCGGGTGTGCTTCCCCTTTCCTTCTCCCTCCCTCCCTCCCTCTGGACCAGAGGCTGTTTGGCGTTGTGCCTCGAGCCAATACCAATCGACCAGCAGACCGGGTGTGCTTCCCCTTTCCTTCTCCCTCCCTCCCTCCCTCCCTCCCTCC
>NW_026267251.1:235508-237705 GCF_000697945.3 Frankliniella occidentalis | reverse complement strand
CTCCCTCCCTCTCTCTCTCTCTCTCCCCCCCTTCAATTAGCTTTCCATCGTGTCGGGGTGCAATTAATAAAAACTCTTCTTGATGTGTCTTATAGAGTTGACCGAATGGGCCCTCTGAATCGGGAGGTTTTCCTTTCCGAGCTTGGTTCGCAGTCCCTCCTCATCTGAAAGTTGAGGACACCGACCGCTACACAGACACAGGGTGGTGGGTGCAAAAACAAATAACACAGAGGCAGCTTCGTTCAGTTCAGAGGGAGAGCGAGCCCTCGTTAGAAAAGTTTTGAGGCGGAAGAAGCGAAAGTCAACAACCACGTGATGCTGCCTTTTCTGCTGGAGGTGCCGCCGCCGCCGCACTGTAAAAAGCTTACGAACTAGATGCTTAGCAAAGTTACGAACAATTTTCGTTCATCTTTGTACTGCAAAGAAATTGTTCGTATTGCAAAGCAATTGTTCTTACGAACAACCGGTTTGCATTACGAACTATTTGTTCGTAAGCTTACGAACATTTAGTTCGTAATACAACGCTTCAAAATCCTTCGTAAGCTACAAAGGTTTTGGTTTGCATTACGGACCTATTGTTCGTTAGCATAATTTACAGTGCGCTGCTGCTGCTGCTGTCGTTGCTGCTGCTTCCGCCGCCGGAACCCCATGCTGCTGGTGCAGTGCGGTGAATAAAGAGCTCCCCGCGGAGCCCCTGGTGCGTATGCACTCGCTGCGCAGCCGAGTCCGCGCGTTGCCTATACATCGGGCGCTCCGAGGCGAGCACGGGGATGACCGAGAGGAGGTCCGCTGGAGCGGGGGAAAAACAGGGAGTGGTGGGGGGCGGGAGCGGTCGCGATGGCGGCAGCGCAGAGAACGTCAAAGGCCAAAGGCAACCGGGGAACCCGCAAACGGAAACACAAATCCCCCACAAAAACCTCAGAACGCTAACCAGAGGTTGTTTCAGCAGAGTGATTTGTGTTTTCACTATAGAACACCAGAGCGCATTGCTCTGCCGGAGTGAATGCCAGCTCAATTACCCGGACTCTGACTGCGGAGCGTGAGGAATGTGTACCATGAGAGGACGAAGCTGTGTGTGTGTTGCTCCGAGCTCTGCGCACGTGTAGAGAGAGGCCTTCCGCCATACGGCAGCCAAATTAATACTATCCGAAATTATCATTATTACTATAGCCCCTTTTGTTTGTTTTCAGCTCACGAGGGACACAAATCCGTTGAATGAGAGTGGAGGGGCCACCTTTTCATCACGAACTCTCATTTACACCGACAGTGTTGTTGGTAAAAATAAAGATATCGAAAAAAAACCTTTGTTTATATAAAAATTCAAATCATGATCTGAAAAAGGGGTAAAGGATGGGTATCCCACATGCTCTTTAAATTCCCTTGTGATGAAAATGAGAAGGTCATGGCTAATTATATTTACAAACATGTCATCTCGTCATTGTACGAAAATTCGTTCAATATAGACGACGAAGAAACCCGTAATGAGATTGGTTTGTAAAAATAATCAGCCATGATATTCTAATTTTCATCACATTTTTTCTTACAGTGGATCAAGAGACCCGGACACGAGGCGGGCACGCGTCTACTTCCCTCACCGTCCCCCCCACTCCCCCCCCTCCAAATCCGGGATTGGATGGGGCAGAAAATAGCGGCGTCTCTTCCAGTTGGGAAGACGGCCCGACACGTGAGACAGCGCGGGCTTATTGCTCCAGGGATGTGTGTGGCGCCGGGGGCTGCTCCAGCGAGCTGCTCCAGGGAGCTGCTCGAGCGAATGGAGCCAAAGGTCTCTGTCGATCCACGGAAACAACACGAAATACTACAGCAGGTGGCGTGAGCTGAGGACCCTGCCCCGCACATCCCATGCAAAAGGCTTTCCCGAAGGATTTTGGGACTGACTTTTACATTTTAAGTTATCCTATTACATTCCCGACTTTCTTTATTTTGGGGCTATGACCACTGACGAGATACGGCCCCCGAAAATGTTATTCCCTGTACGTGTACGTGACCCTCCTACGCCTCCGCGGACTCCACGTGCCTCCCCCGTCTCCTGTGGCCCCCGGCCGCGAGCACGCTCCCGCCGCCCCGGCACGGACTTATCTGGGAGGTGGGGTGCTAGGGGAGGCGAGCGCGGGGGAGCGAGAGAACCAGCGAGGGAGTGAGAGAGAGAGAGACGAAGAGAGACGAAGGGAGAGAGAGA
>NW_026267251.1:229781-232489 GCF_000697945.3 Frankliniella occidentalis | reverse complement strand
CACACGTCTGCCTGCCGTTAGGTAAATATAGCTACAAAATGCGGCGGCGGGGTTCGCATCCGATTAGTGGTTACAATGGGGAGCTTTTTCGGTCAGGGGGAGGAGAGGGGGAGGGGCGGCATGCGCGCAGAGCGTGCGGTGCTGGCGCTCGCATAGTGAGCTATGTCGGTACGAAGCATGGGAATGTGGGGGGGGGGGATGCCACGCAAACCCTAAAACCGTCCGATCAAACGCCAATCAAATCATATTTTTTTTTGGTATGCTTGGAGTGCTGGAGTGGAATTTTTGGCCGAGGTCACTCTATTTATCGGGACACTGATACCGTGAGCCCCCCCACCCCCCACCCAAAAGAAAAAGAAATAATCCCTCCTCCAATTCACTTTACCCTGAATAATATACTATCCCCACACGACACTGCACTACTGCACTAGCGTCCGCCCCTCCAAGAAACGTTCACAGTACGTTCGGTCAGATCAAGCAGCACTAGGGCGGGACCAACAGTGGGATCGAAGCGATCGAAACCAATCCTTGCACCCTCCCCCACCCTGCCCCACCCCGCCACGACAGGCACGGACAGCAGGCCGGCGGCGTGAGTTCTCACGCGGAGCGGACTGCTCACAACGCAAAACGGCAGCAGTGGCCAGCTTCTTCCGGGCGATGGTCGTGTCAGACGAAGCGTGAGCGCCCGCTATGTTGCACCGCTTCCGTCCGTTCCGTCCGTTCCGTCCGTCCGTCCCTGATGCCACCCAACCCGCCGCAGACTCGAGGACGACTCCTGTTGAACAGTGAGCGAAAACGGAGACAGCTGAGCACACTTCAGTGTCGTCGTTACGAATCGAAGGTTAGTGTTGTTTGGAATCTCCATCGGAAACAAATATTTTCCAAATAATTTGGAGCTGAGCTCGGAGTTGAGATCAAAATGGCGTAGTGGTTAACTTTCTATAGGTTACGGGACTTAGCACTGGACCCTGTGTTTGACTCTGGTCGTTCTGGCTGGGGTTCGACTAACACGAAAAGCGAGTGAATCTGGCCTCACAAACAGAGTTCTAAGCTGTGCAGTTTAACTCACATACGCAATTTCAACCCTCACGCTCTGTCTGTCTGTCTGTCTGTCTGTCTGTCTGTCTGTCTGTCTGTCTGTCTGTCATTCAGTTTCTGTCTCTCTGTTTCTCTCCCTCTCTCCATCCCTCTGTCGCTAACACCCCCCAGTCACCAGCGAAGCGGGAGTGTTCGCCATGCTGCCCCACCGAGTGCTGTTTAAACAGGGTGGTACGGAGCAAAGTCCCAGAAGCGGGGCCAGCGGGGCCTAGAGTAAGAGGCTGTGAGAGGCTGCCCCGTGCGCGCGGGGCTGGTGGTGGTAGCCTTATGTGCACCGAATCCCTTCCACCTAAGCTCCGAAGTTAAGCAGATGGACCCACGGCTTGTCCGAGACAATGTAGAATAATTGGAGGTACACGCAGATATTTTTTTTTAAAATCCTTGATTTATTGAAATAAAAATATTTTCGTTCGCCTCTTTCAGTGTCGTCTCGTATCCGTCCATCTTTCCTAATTGGCCCGATCCCCCCGACTCCGTCTGAGCCGCGGGTCCTCCCGGGTCCGCGCCGGTCCGACGTTGCAGAGCCCGCACGGCGAACATCGCCTTTGCCCGGAGTCGCGAGCCTTGAACTGACTGAGCCCGGCGCGCCCAGGACTCGAACCTCTCTCTCTCTCAGACCTTCGCTGCACCGTTGAAAGCTTACGGTGAGTTCCGCTGTAAGCTGTCGCTAACCTCGACGCGAGGGGGCGGCCACTCCCCTTTGAAGCTGCACACGATTCCTAGAATCACTGTAAAAAGTTTTGTTGGAAATTTCCAAACATTTAACTGGAAAATTTGCACTCCGAACAGTTTGGAAAATGTAAAATCCAAACAGTTCAGAAACATAATTTTCCAAAACTGTTTGAAAAGTTCCGAACTTTTTGGAAAATATTCATGAACTTGGGACTAACAGTTTTTTCCCAACAAAATGTTGGAAAATTATGTTTCCAAACTATTCTGACAAATTTTTGTTGGAAAATTCAGACTTACATTTACAGTGATGCTTTGGTTCCCAATGACGAGTCCCGTCCGCTTTTGTGAACACTGTACGATTTCTAGTGGCAGAAAATGCTTATTTCGACTAGCTGCGTCTTTTGCTATTTGTAATGAAGCCTAGGGACCCATGCCATCACGTTGCGCGGAGCGATAAACGGAGCGCAACGTCTGCATTGACAGCACCATTACTGATTTTCTGTATTAAGTTAGGATTTTTGTTGGTTTAGGTTCGCTGGTTTAGGTTTGCTTCTTGCACCACCTGCTCTACCCGTTACAATGCCAATACACGGAGCCGACGCTGACATGCAAAGGCGATTCTCGGAAGTCTTATTATTCCGCCTCCCTTATCTCCCCCCCCTCCCTCATTGATAGCAGCCAAAACACTGACCGCAACAAAGCCTCCCCCCCCCGCCCCTCTTTACCCCCTGTTCGCGTCCTTTGTTGCAAATTTCGACCCCCATAGGGATAGGGCTGGTCAACGAGATATTCGGCGCACCATCAGCTTCATGTCAGCCTGGCGATCGGGGGTTTACTGCCACATTTTCATGGGGCTGACCGGAGATTGGCCGAGAAGAGGGCCCCACAAACAAAACGACGACGCTGTCTTCTCAAGAGACTTGCCATCTAGGGGTGAG
>NW_026267251.1:225880-227716 GCF_000697945.3 Frankliniella occidentalis | reverse complement strand
AGAGAGAGAGAGAGAGAGAGAGAGAGAGAGAGAGAGAGAGAGAGAGACTATGTGTGAGTGTGTGCCGCCTGTCTGCGAGCGCCAAGTTTGTCTAGCCATTCGCACTGCTGCATTTCGCGTCCAGAGTTCACTTCGAACACCGAAACGGAAACATCACTGACAACAAAAAAAAAAGTAGAAAGTAAATAACCGAGCGACCGTGGCGGAAGTACACACAGCAAACGTGGGGGATGTAGGGAGGGGAAGGGCACGTAGGTAGTCTCTCACAGCTATCACTCGTCAACGTAGTGTTTGGGGAGGGGGGGGGGAATGAGCTAGGACACGGGGGGCTTTCTGTGTGTCGCGCGCGGGCGGCGGACACGTGGCCGGCCTATCGGTAATTGATTACACATTAATGTGCGAACAAGTCTGGGGGCCGCCGCTGCGAGCACCCCGGGAAATGGTTCTCAATGATTCAAGCAATTAAGGATAAGGAAACCTTAAAAACTTTCCAAAAAACGATGAAGTTTTTCCTTTCGAACATTTCTTTGAGTTTAAATGATAGTTTCCTAATCCTCTAGTTTACAAGGGCCTTATAAACTCGTTTTGTGTACAGGGCTTGGCTTGAAGAACGCAAACATTTCCGCGAAGTCAGAGAGCGCGATCTCCGCGAGGTCACTGATAGAAACAGCTAGCGCGGCTCTGTCTCGGCTCCACGCAGGGCCCCCAGCAGGGCCCCAGCACCCAGCAGCTCCCCCGACCCAGCGCCCCTGAACTCTCTGCGACGGCTGCTCGGCTTTCATTTCTCCCAGTTAAAGTGGAGAGTTTGGTGCGAGTTTGCCGGTGGCGCTGGCGCCGACACCCGACCGTATACAGCCGGTGGTACACGGCACTCTTCAGCCCGCTTCAGCCCCCCTGCAAATCCAGCTTTTACTTCGCGTGTAGTGCACTTCGGGAATGACGAAGGAAGAATGGAACGGCAGGTATAGAGGGAAACGTTCCCGATTGGTCGAGAGCTACCCGCCTCGGCGTCACGTGCCGGTGGTGGGGGTAAACGCTCGACCAATCAGGGACCTCCATTCCCACCCGTCATTAGTTCTCCCTTGAAAAAGAATATAGCGGTGTCCTGTCCCTCTCACACCTTACCGAAGACGTCTCGCGAGCAACAGGGAACGTTACACTATTTTGTTTTGCTCATTTTTTCTTCCTCCAGTAGGTAACGTCCAGAAAGTACGCTCGTTTTTTTTTTTCAGACCCGTTCTGAGCATTTAGGGAGCTCAGCGCCTGCGATGCTCGGGGTAGGCCACCCTGCAGTACACGCATGCACTGCAGGCAAGATGCTTGCCTACCCAGCAGGCGCTATGGGAGCTTACAGAAGCTGAACTCGGGAGGTGTTCGTAGCTGCGAGCTGCGAACGGCTGAGAATGGCTGACGACCTTTTCGTACGGGCAGAGGGAGTTGGGCAAACCCACAACACTGCGGCGTCCTTCTTCGAGGTACCCGGCGACCCGCCCGCGACCACCAGGCCATGGCGGAGTCGGGGTGTGCGGGCCGGGCCGGGCGGGGCGTGCCCGCTGAGCAGTGGGGGACGCAGCAGGAGAGTGCTTCCAGCGAGCTTCTAGCCATGTTCCCCTGCGCACTTCCGTTCTCCGCTCAAGAACAGAATTTTCTATTCCCGCATCGCGCGCGTTTTGCGACGCGACAGATGATGCGGGGTGGTACGGGCCTGCGAGAGTGCGGGGTTTGATGGTATTCTTCTCGAGCGTTCTGCACTGGAATGGGACTTTTGGCGGGCTGGAGTGACAGTGACAGCGACGTTCACGGCATGAATAAAAAGGAACAATCCCCTGCCCCCCC
>NW_026267251.1:222839-224730 GCF_000697945.3 Frankliniella occidentalis | reverse complement strand
CCCCCCCCTCCTCTCTCCTCTGGGCCCCTCACCACCCGCGGCCGCCTGGGCCTCGCCAGCGAGGGACGAGATAAAAACTGTGACGACGTGTTGTTGTGGTCGCTGGTGGTCGCTGTATAGTGACAGTCAGCACGCCGGGGATTGTCAGTTGTTACAAGTAAGTACACCAAGGAGAGGCCCCGTGTTTCTCTGGAGTCTGGAGTAAGGACACGATCTATAACGACGCACTTTTTGCGTACGCTGCAAGCGTTTTCTGCCAGCGTTTAAAAAAAAAATGTTTTCGTGATTTGACGGGGGAAAAGAGGAATGCTTCGTACAAAATAATTTTCGTAACATTTAATTAACGAAACGTTTAGTAAAGTTACAAACAAAAATATTTCAATTTCAAAATTGCAAATTTCTATCATAAGTCATAAAATTTGAAAACATACATGTAAATGTCGTCATCTTTAGTTTTAGAGTTCTTGAATTTACAAAGCAATTCGTAAAAATTACACCGTAAACGTAATTTATTAAAAACGAAGTTTTCTTGCTTGAGAAAATTTCGTAAAATCACGATAATTTATTTTACAGTGTTGTAGGTTTTCAACACGTTTGCAAACTTGTGGTGCAATACACTTTTTGTCCACCTGGGCGTAAACGCGTCATTTCAACGAACGGTTGAACTCGGGGGACTTTGAAATCGTCGATATTTTACTGATCGGTACTGTACCATAAACGGGTCTCGGATATGGAATTTCATAGTTTGTCAAAATTTGCCACAAATGCTCAAGATGCAGTTTCTGAAGTAAACGGGGATAGCTGTAAATAGACCCACAGAGTCCAATAGATGCTTTTTATGTATGTTAGAGAAGCTAGGAATATTTTTTATCTCTCAATTTAACTGTACTGCCCGCAGGCGTAAATCGGTAATCGATGCCATTTTTCCTCGTCATAATCTTTCTTTTTCTGAGAAGAAACCACTAAAATTTTCCCTTAAGTATTTTCAAAAATCACTGTCATTGTGTTACTTTCACTCAAGTTTGCAATCCTGCACCCCTCTTTGTCTTCTCTAATTTTTTTTTTTTTTTTTGTTTGTTATTGAAAGTCACGGGGCTCTATGCTGGATGATCGTAACAAAGCGAGCGTAATGGGCAATCAGGGACGCCGGGCGTACTGCTCGCATCATACTCATTTCTCTTTTCGCTAAGGTAAACATCATTATTCCACATGGATTCAATTTGATTTGATTTGATGGAATTTCATTAAGGACATATAGCCGTTCTCGGTGACCCGGGGATGCTGCACAAGCATTCGCCATAAAGGTGAAACGCGAAGATTTCATTTATTCGAGTGCATTCCATTTAAGTCCAACGTTGTTGTGACGTCGCCCAGACTTCTTTCTGCAGATTGCATTCTAAGAGACAATGTTGTTTGCTTCGGCGAGCCACCGGGGCGACAGTCTCCGATTCGATTTACTCTTATCTTTCATCGAGGAAGGATATGAAAGAGCTCCGCCTAATCACAATGGTCGATGGTCATGCTGTAGGCTTAAAATATTGACGTGCGTGTAACGCATTTGTGTTTGCTGTGAGACTTTTAGACAAATCCCGGACAAATCTGAAACTGGTCAAGTTTGGTTTGCATTCACTTGTTTAGGGTAGCTCGAGCGCCTGGTAGTTAGCCAGGGCAGACTTATGTCAGTGGCTGCGATCACAGAAAAGTGTTTTTCGTAAGGCGCCGTAGACAT
Organism: Frankliniella occidentalis; assembly: GCF_000697945.3. Taxonomy (NCBI): domain Eukaryota; kingdom Metazoa; phylum Arthropoda; class Insecta; order Thysanoptera; family Thripidae; genus Frankliniella; species Frankliniella occidentalis. The sequence goes on along the minus strand of NW_026267251.1, from coordinate 223,001 downwards.
GGGCGATAGGCAAGCCATCCCGCACTCGTGCGTGCGGCACAGTATACCTACAGAAGTGCGCGGCATGAATCAGATCAGCCACCTGGGATACACTTTTGAATCGGAATTGAAGAGAGAGAGAGAGGGGGGGAGAGAGAGAGAGAGAGAGAGAGAGAGAGAGAG
>NW_026267251.1:213298-221487 GCF_000697945.3 Frankliniella occidentalis | reverse complement strand
ATCACCCTTCTCTCCGGTCCGCCGGGCCTGAAACCCTGTCGGAGGCTCTGAAGCTCATCAGCAGCACATTTGTTTTTCCAGGGCCGTCGAAGGGCTGATAAACAACAAGCCCGGCCCACCCCCTCCCCTCCCGCCGGCGACGGCATGCCACCCCTCCCCGCGCCGCAAATGGACAAAGTAGACGAAGATGATGTCCATTTATCTTGGGGGCGCTAGGGCGTCGGGCGTTTGTGTGAAGCGTTGTGCGTTTTCAAAATAAGGCGTGTTCAGGCGTTTTTTGATGCGTGTCGCGAGGTGGTAGGATGCGATGTGAGAGATATGAGGTTTGATATGGGACCTCACGGATTAGAAATATGTAGTCCGCTTGTTTGTAAGTGAAAGTTCTCCATCAAGGAGGGGGGCGCGCCACATCCACGTTTTCCTCTCCATCACCTAGTCCTCCATGCCCTGCCGCCCCTCAGCCTGACGTGCCTACCACCCCCCCAGTCAATCTCCGACCCAGCCAGCAGCAGTTTCGTAGACTAACAAGCTGTTGGCTGTGCCTTCGCTCCCCCGCCTTTGGGAACGCCCAGAAAGAACGTCCGTTTTTTTTCCCCAGAAATGTTCTGGATATTAAGGGAGCTCGGCGGCGCCTGTGAGACTCAGGGCAGGCCACTATATGCGGTACACGCATCCAGTGCAGGCGAGATGTTATGCCTATACCCACCAGGCGCCATGGTAACGTACAGAGGCTGGACTTGGCGGGCGCGCCGCTGCGAATGACGGGCGTGGTGTACTTTCTGCGCGAGCGGGTCAGGTCACCTCTCCGTCGCCGTGTCGCACTGCCTGACGGTGAGTGGTGTGGCTGGCCGCGGCTGCCAGCCCGCCTGAGTCTGATATGCGACCCGATAGCGGGCTCGAGCGAAGCGTCGGAAATATGGAAGGCGTCATACACTAGATGGACGAAGGGGAGCAGGACTTAGAGAAAGAAAAAAACAAAATCGTGCGAGCGATATCAAAGTTCAGCAGCCGGAAATGCGTGTATCGCTCCTACGGGAGGGCGAGAGCGACCGTGTTCTCGTGTCTCGCTGCATCTTGCAAAGAATTCTCTCAATGCGAACCAGCAAGTTTGCAATCACAAAGTTTGCAAAGGAATGTGACGGCTTCTCGAAAAGAATTCTTTGTAATATACGATCTTTTTCTGTACAGTACGAAGATCGGAAATTCACTGCAACTTCCACCTAGAAAAGCGTGTTCTCGTATCATGTGCAATGTACTTGAATCGAGTGCAATGCACTTGATAATCTAAACCTTAATCATTCCACTCGAGTATTTGGGCTCAAATCAACCCCAAATTCTCGCCCAAATTATTGTTGCCAAATCGTTCCCCTTTGCGCTTGAATGATACGCATGTTTTTGGTTCAAGGCTAAAATTGGGCTTGAATTGAGCGGGATATGTACTCGAGACTTTCAAGTACACGCTTTTCTGGGTAAAGAACACAGTTTTCGAGCATTCGAGACAGTGCGCAGCTGTGACGACGTTGTTCGCGGGAACAAAATTTCCTCCACCGGTTTCCAATCATCGCACGTGTGTTGGTTCTGCCCCCGGTGGGCCCAATCACCCCCCCCCCCCCCCCCCCCCCCCCCCCCCCCCCCCCCCGGAGCAGATGTAAACAAAACGTGCTTATCCCGGGTGTCCGTCCAGGAGAATCGGCGGCAGCTGTATGGGTTGCCTACGCACTGGCGTGCGGGCGCGGAGGGCGAGGGGTGAGCGGAAGGGGTGGCGGGAGGCGGCCGGTGGCCTCTCACCCGACCTCTCACTACAGGAACCCCCCAAAAGTTATCGCCATTCAATTTGTTGTTCCCAGCACTTCAAACCGCACAAATACGTATATTTTGCGTGAACAAAAAAATCCTCGACACTTTGATGATTTCTCGCCTTCAGCGACGGCGTAGACTGGATCGACCCCTGAAACGATAGCATGCATCTCGCCTCTATGGCTTAGTTGGTAGAGCGCCCACCCAGAGCGTTGGAGGTCGCCGGTTCGACTCCAGGCTCGGTAACATTTTTCGCTTTGCGCTTCGCGTTGGTGAAGGCCTGAATAACGAGCGGAAGTTCAAGTAGAATCGGAACACGGCTCACCTCCGTTGGCTGGGTTGGGTAGCTCCTGGTGGCAGGTTCGCTGTAGCTGTCAAATTGACTCGACACTCGGTGTTGTGGGTTCGATACCCGCGTACCCCTGATGGTAAGGCCTCTGAATGTGGGTTTCAGTCTATCTCCCTTTTGGATACCCGTAAGTCCAACAAGCGGCAGTATGTTGTGACCACTGTGGTTGGAAGCGGCTGATCCCGTCCGAAACTCAGAAGTCGCCGGCGACTGCGAGGTAGGGGCATACTTCCCCAGTTTTTGACCGGTTAGTATCTGACATTTGACCGGTCAGTATCCGACATTCGAGGTAGCAGAACCAAAGTACACTAAAATGGTACAGAAATGAATGTGCCTTGCCTGTGCTGCCACATACCTACTGTACATTTGGTTTATACAACCTGGTGTACTTTGGTACACTTTTGTTTGTGACAGTGCACTGCTTTCCGAAAGTCGATTTATCGCGTTGGCGCCGGCAGCCGGGCCCCACCTAAAACCAAAAGCCAATAGTAGCGGGTAAATAAATAATACCGGCTGAGCGGGGCTGGGGCCCGTCTCGTCACGGGAACCCCGCGCAGCCGTGACGTCTGAGCGAGCGCAGCGCGCGGCGCCGGGGGACCGGAGAGCTCCGGAGCAGCCGGAGAGGCCCGGGGGAAGAAGGGAGGTTGGAGTGGAGGGGCGGGGCGGGGCGGGGGTGTTGTCAAGAGACCGGGGGGATGTTGCCTGGCAACAGTGAGAAAAGCCACAAGAGCGGAGGCGGCGGCCGTTGGGGCGGCGGCACAAAGTCCTTCCAAACACTGCGGTGCAAAATATTCGCATAGTGTTTTTAGGGGGAAAATTTTCAGCAAACTATGTCATGAAACAATAATTGCATAAGTTACAAATTACTTTTGACACTTTATGTACCGACAAAATTGTATTTGCTGAGCAAGGATTTATGAGATTTTTCCGTGCATAAAACGTTTAAATAGTTTGAACAGTGCTGGCCGCCGTTCAGATTGCGACGTCACACGTTCTTGTGGGAAAACCGCTCAGCGTTTCACGCGTTGTCTCTCGACTTGCCTGTCTGCAGGGATATGAAGTTTTATGCCACACCTTTTCTAAGGTGCTCTGCTTGAACTCAACTGTGATTGTATAGTTATTTTTTTTTATTTCCAGGTTCCTGTGCACTAACGATGAACATTGGCTTCAACTTCGACCGACCATGAAGTTCGAGAAGAGACCCCAATTTGAGGGTAAGTCTTCAGAACCATGTTTTCCGCAATTTTTACTGGTTGCAGGTATTTCCAGTGAGCGATATCGATATGAAGTTGACGCCGTTTTTTGCGAAAATTTCGTCCTAACATGACGTTGATTTAACCTTTCTGTCGATTTCCGTCATTTTGGGCTCAAAACCGACGAAATCAAATTTCGACGCCGAATCAACGTCGATTCGATATTCCATCTCTCACTTCGATATTGTGTGTATAAAAATAGAGATAGTCCAACCGAAGAGTAGACAAACCCCTGGTGGCTAGGCAATTTCTGGATGTAAAGTGCAGTGGAGTTGGGCGGGTTGGCCTACCCAAGAGTAAGCAGGCGCTCGGCTCCCTCAGCTCACTTTGCCGACTGCATTACGTTCTCTCTCTTCTTTAAATTTACAGGAATGGCGTCGACAAAGGAAGACGAGGAAGACAGAAAATGCAGAGACAGCGACGCGTTTTACAGGAGCAATGGGAAAGTGGAGCGCAGTAATCACAGCAACGGCAGCAGCAGAACCCCAGGGACTGATCAGTCTCAGGAGAAAAGGTCGGTCCATACAAACTGTCGCCTGCCCTTTGCCCGTGGAGGGGCCACCGCCACTGCTGACGGAGCATGCAATTATATTTGCTCTGGAACCTTTTTATTTATCTTTTCAGGCCTACCCAGGCAGCAGAGCCGCGCGTGGGAGCCACATTTTTGGCTCATCAATGCGCCAAAAACGCGCTAAACATGCGTCAAAAATGCAGTATTTGCTACGTGGGTGACAACGGAGACGTTAATGATGTCCTGGAACACATGTCAAGACTGGACATCAACGTGGAAGAGTATGTAACCTTTTTTCATGCCAATCGGATGGTCCTTGCTGTACACTTTTTGTGGCTGTGACAACAGGTGCCCCGTCGGCCGTCGTGGCCCGGAGTGTTGTGGACGATAGACAAATCGTGAAAAGAATACGTTACCTTTCGGTACCCATAAATTTGATGGCGAAAAGTGCACAGCGTGACCTGCCCGCGTACACTGAAAACGCAAGTGTGTGAACGTCGCACACTTCTAGGTGTGTAAATGCCCATCAGTACACTTAAGGGAGTAAAGGTGTGAATTTCACTTTGCAATTCATACACTTGAGTCTCCATGTGTACGAATGGTGTCAACACACCTACAAGTGTGTGGTATTCGCACACTTGGGTTTTCGGTGTAGTCTGTTGAATCCGTGGAATTTGTTGTTTATTATACGAAACTCTTTCTAAATTCAGGTCTCCAGAAGAAAGACAGTGCAAAACCGAACAAAGCATCGCTCAAGATGAAAAAAGTATAAGTAATGTAAGAAAGACAAAGGCACTTGAACAGGCTTCCAAACTCGGTTCAAAAATTTCATTTACAAGTCTAACTTGTGCCACCCAGGATGCCATGGCGTCTCCTCTCAAGAAAGACCCAGACAATGGCAAAGCTACATCCAAGAAAGATGAGTTAGCAAAACCAGAAAACTCAAGGATCGGGTGTAAATTGGAAAAATCAGCTATTGTTAAACAGAATCAATCCAAAGATCTATTCATAACAGACCCTGCAACAGAGAAAAATGTGGGTTCCAATAAAAGGCAGCCGAGCGCAACAGAATCTGACCTCGCGAAATCAGACTCCAGCGAGACAAGATTGACGACCGACAGCAAGCACGACTGCAGGTAGGTAAAGTGGGTTAATTTTATTGATATTAATACCATACGGATCTGTCGCCAGAATTATCTTATTTTGCTTCTGTTATTTTAAAGTGACAAGGTCTACAAAATCGTTGAAGACTTCAAAAAGCTCTTGCCAAGGTAATTCGCATAAATTTAGGGCTTGGGATTCGAGTAAAAATTGCACCAAATTTCCAATTATTGGATAACTTGTACCTATTTCTGTTTCGTAGATTGGAGAAATCAGAGGAAAATAAGTCCACGACACACAGCTCATCAGAATATGGTAAAGGTTTGGATTGGGATGCAACTGTCGTTGACTGCCCAGAAATGACGACATCTCACTGTCTATAGGAAAAGAGAGAGAGAGGGGGGGGGGGGGTCCATTCATGTCGAACCAGTGCTATCGCGGTCCGCTGCTAGCCCACTCTACAGAGACCCTTGCTAGCTTTATTTAGTCGGGGGTAGTCGCCCCCCTCCCCCCTCCCCACTCGCTTTGCCCTGTCAACGGGGAGAGAAAGGAAAGGCTCTGTCCGGAAGAACGGTTCGGTCGGTCGGTGGGAGAGAGGTAGAGGGGGAAAAAAGAGAAAAGAGGGGGGGGGGGAATTCTGATGGAAACTGCATGAATAGTAATTGAATGAGGCAGACCCGCGACTCGCGCGCGTGCGTGCGGAGGAGGGGGGAGGAGGGGGGGGGGGTGAATAGATCCGCCTCTCTCACTCCGAATGTGCTGCCACACTGCCTGTACGTACACCAGGTGGCTGATTCCTGTGCCGTTGCCACCGGCCGATCGCACACCGACCGATCCCTCACCTCAAAGCTCGCTGTCCGCAAATCAAAGCGGTCCTTTTCGCTTTGGCCGCCGACATGCCTCGCCGAGGTTTCCCGAGTTCCGTAATAATGCCAGTCAGAACCGCCGCTTGGCCCAACTCACACACTGAGGCCAGCCGAATACCTACCCTGCCCTCATGGAAGGAGTGAGGAATGAAATGCCTTAAAACTCATCAATGTTAGGCTACAAAAAAGGGCGTTATTCAAGGTCGTCTTGCATGAAAGTGGGAATCGTTTTAATAAAGGTCAATAAGATAAGATTTTAAATCCAACATGCTGTTAAAATTGTTGTTTTTCATGACAGCCCTCTCTTCTAAATCCGAACGCCACGAGGAAAGCCCGAGAAAAGATACAGAACGTAAGTGAATGTATAAGTTGATCTAGGATTAGGCTACACTGTCCAAAGACTACGGAGAGTCAGCCCTGTTGGCGCGAATGCGTGGCAGCACGCGTGCGGGCGTGTTGGTCCAGGCTTGCCTATCGCCTCTAACCAGGGCCCCTTATATGGCTCCGAGCGCATAAGCAACCAACTTGCACACCTGCACACGCGGGCTGCATATTAGGCTGGGCCTCCCACAGTCGGGTGGGGCGGCGGGTGATCGGGTTTTAACAAATCGACTTTTGCGACTTTTCAACAGCTGCCCAACAGAAAAATGGTACCAAAGTTTTCACCGAGACCAAGCAGGACCAGGACTCGGGGAAGGTGGAACAGATATTGCAGAAGTTCCGCTCGATGGTCTCCAAACAATCAGTCATCATCATGCGTCGTGGCCCAACAAATGTTCCCATTGGTCCACATGATGAGCTGGATTCACTCTTGAGGGTATCGGGTCCCCTTCGTGAGTTCACTTTCGAGGAAATTGATGAGTTTTTGAAGTAAGTATTAGTGGAACTTGTAAGATGAGGAACAGATACTGGCCGTTCACCTTTTCGTAATCGTACAAATATTTTTCTTTTGTCTTCTTGGCACCTTGGTGATAGCATGACACAACAAGTTCCGTGAGTATTTATTTGTTTTCTCAAAACACCTTATTTTAACATTCATATTTTTACTGGCTACTAGACGTATGGTCCGCACCGTCTTTTTTTTCTGCTTATACTGTACCGTGTGTCAGAGCGACGACACAGCAGTGCTGCGGGTTTGCATACCCTGGGGCCCATGGTGCCCTACCAGTAGAGAGAGTATCCAATCCCAGCATGCTGTTGTGTCGTGGCCCCTGACACGCGGTGATTCCTACTCGTGGCCGTAAGGTTCCATAGGACGAGCGACGGTGGGCCAGCCCTTCCGCACGCCTGAATCCGGTGCAGTATAAGCGGAACCAAAAGAACGCGTGGATCACCCAACCTGTATTACAGTTAAGAGAAGTATCCTTCTCTTTGGGGGGAATGTCTGGAGGCTCCCGTGTCTCTGGAAAGTCCCCCCGGAGTGACACATGATAAATTAACGTTATACGTTTTACACGTTACAGGCCGCAGAGAGCTGATAGTATCGATAGCTCTCCTCACTCATCGGCAGGATGGCAGGAAGACAGTGGGATGGAGGATTCGTCTGGGTGCTACACGCCGCCATCTTGCCACGAAATGTAGGTAGTCACGAACTAGTATATATTTGGTTCACAATTTGAAATAAGATGGAATTCTGATTACGTAAGACTATCTCAGACACTGTTCAAAAAGTTCTGAAATTTCACATCCAAATCAGTTGTCAAATTGCAAACGACGTTGGGAAATTTCATAACATTGTCAATTAGTTTTGCGATTAGTTATTAAAATTCATAATGGTTTTATAAAAATTCAAAACCCTTTCTTGAATATGAGAAAACTTTGTAATTTTGCAATTTGCGATTGTAAAATTATGATCACTCTATCAGAAATGTGAGATCTGATCGTAATTTTCCGATTGCAATTTTACAAATATATGATTGTGAAAAAAATTGCCAGCAATATTTGTAAAATTACAACGAATTTTTTTAACAGTGGACCAATCCACAAATATCTTATGACCAGATTGTCTGTGGATCAAGGACACGGGACGCCTATCAGTTCACCATCATGCTCCATGACCTCCTCCATGTCGCCGTATTCCGCAATGGACTCGCCACTACCACAGAACAGGTTATACTCCAATATAAGATAAAATGATTCTTTTGACATTTGACATGCAAGTTTCCTTTGTCCTCCACGTCATGGAGTGCTCGAGGGGCACGTCGATTTTTCGCTTGTATGTATGTTGCCTATATTCAGGGGTGTTTCTGTAGCCCAAATTGACAACCTGCCGCAATTCCCCCTGAGTTATATAGAAAAGGGAAAGGGGGGGG